>NC_041224.1:136104235-136118119 GCF_002837175.3 Physeter macrocephalus
TCATTGCAGCACTATTTACAATAGCCAGGTCATGGAAGGAACCTAAGTGCCCATTGACAGACAAATGGATAAAGAAGAAGTGGTACATATATACAATGGAATATTACTCAGCCATAAAAAGGAACGAAATTGGGTCATTTGTAGAGATGTGGATGGACCTAAAGTCTGTCATACAGAGTGAAGTAAGTCAGAAAGAGAAAAACAAATATCATATATTAATGCATGTATGTGGAATCTAGAAAAACAGTACAGATGAACCTATTTCCAGGGCAGGAATAGAGACACAGATATAGAGAACGGACGTGTGGACACAGGAGGGAAGGGGAGGGTGGGATGAATTGGGAGATTGGGATTGACATATATACACTACCATGTGTAAAATAGATAGCTAATGGAAAGCTGCTGTATAGCACAGGGAGGTGGGCTCGGCGCTCTGTGATGACCTCGAGGGGTGGGTGCAGGGCAGGAATAGAGACACAGATATAGAGAACGGACGTGTGGACACAGGAGGGAAGGGGAGGGTGGGATGAATTGGGAGATTGGGATTGACATATATACACTACCATGTGTAAAATAGATAGCTAATGGAAAGCTGCTGTATAGCACAGGGAGCTCAGCTCGGTGCTCTGTGATGACCTAGAGGGGTGGGTGGGGAGGTCCAACAGGGAGGGGATATATGTATACATATAGCTGATTCACTTCACTGTACAGCAGAATCTAACACAACACTGTAAAGCAATTATACTCCAATAAAAAAAGTAATAAAGTTTATTTTGTAACTGAAGCTTAGAAATAGCTTTTCAATCATCTCCTTTCCCAAGTCACATATAAATCATTCAACTGTGTATCCCAATTGCTTTGCCAGGATTTAACTTAATTCAAACAACTAAGTGTAAACACCAATTGAGATGGAAAAAAAATCTTTTCTCTCATAAAAATCAACTTAGTCTGCTGGCCTAACTGTCTGAATTTGTTGCTTTTCTCACTATAGGATGTTCAGCAATTGAGAACTTAATTAAAGCACGACTCTCAATCTCAGCACCCATAAGAATCAAAATGGGGTGGGTAGATGCCCACACTCTTTGGCATCCTGCCCCCACCTGATGACCTGAACACAGAGACCAGCAATACTGGTCCTCTCCTGCCCACGGGGTTGGGGTGGGGGATCTGAGGAGCCTGAGCTAGGGTTCTAGACTAGCATTTTTCCCTCAACTCTGGGGTACGCACCACTTCACACGCCAAAGGGGGTTCTGTTGTTGTTGGCATCATCTTCCTCTCATTTTCTGTAGATAAAGCAACTCTAAACTGGTGAATGGAAGTGAGCTTCCATTTCCTTCTGTTAGACTCTCTTAAGAGATTTGGTGACAGGGCTGGATCCTTGCTAATCTCAGATGGGCCTGCTCTTTGAACTGTGTTGGTGGCCCCAAATGAGCTAGAAAGATAAATACGTAGTTGCTCCACTCCCCCTTTCAAATATTCAGTATGTTATAATACCACAGTGGAGAGCAGAGACTCTGGCTCCCTGGACAATGGTGGAGATGTGTTCTGGGGATTTTGGAATGCTGGTTCCCTAGCCAAGGAGCACAAGAATTCAGGAATGTGGTGGCTGTTCTTAGTGGCTCATGCATTTAAGCATCAGGCCTGCTTGTCCCTATATCAACTCTAAAACTACTGTAGTTGCCTAACTCTGGAAATTAAAGAACTTAGTGCATTTCTGTATGTGTCCGATTATATTTGGTTCCTTTTCTAACCACTAGACAAAGCATTTCTTCAAAACAAATTGTCAGCCTTTTACTTGTATAGTGGTTGAACTTCAGGGATGAAAGCTGTATTCATTCATTCCCTTCCTTATACAACAAATGTTTATTAAACATCTGCTATGCACCAAGTGCTAATGAAGAGATTCCAAAAGCTAGAGAGAGCCCTAAGAAGTCACTTCTTTAGAAGGGCCCCCCAAAAATGTTTGCTATTTTAAATCTTTACAAGAAAATCCACAGTCCCTTGAAAAACTGCTCTGGAAGTGAATCCCCAAAAGACTGAGAAATTCTTTCTATGGTCCAAAATTGTTCTTGATGCAAGAACAGTTGCCTCCTTGGCTTGAGTGAAGACGGAGACTGAGCTTCAGCACAATTTGTAAGACAGTCCTCTGTTTACTCGTTGCCATTGAGTTACCAATTCTCCTTCTTATCTAGCTAAAAAAGTCTATAATATTTCCGTCTTTACTTTTGAGACCATTCTCTTATTCCTTTAATCAGATTAGCTCTTCTTATTCAACAAGTATTAACAGAGCGGTCAGGGAAAGCTTCAGAGATGAGGAATAATTGCATCCTTAAAGGAGAGGTAGAATTTAGATAGAATGACAGGACAGGGGATGGCACAGTAGGAGAGAGAATAGCATAAGCAGAGGCATGGAAGTAGGACAAATTAGTAAATTGAGTGAAGGTGGGGTAAGGTGCTGAATGGAAGGAGACAGGTGAGAACTCTCAATAATCCAATTCCTCCCCAGAGGCTATTCATTTCTTCCAAGATCTTGGAGTTTCCTTTTGTCAAGGATCTTTTAATTATAAACAATAGATATCTACATTTTTGCTCAAGCAAAAAAGGAGATTTTTATAAAGAAGCAGGAGTTTTCAGTGAACCTAAAAGCAGGAGGTCCTCATAAGAAACAAAGAGTGGAAAATGGCTCTTCTCCACACCTACCCTTGCCACCCTCACCCCCCCCACACACACACACATCTCTGCTTCTCCCTGCCCATCTGACTTCATCCTTCTCTCTTACAGTTGTTTCTCAGTTTCTCTATACATTTGGTTGCCCGAGCAGTTCCTGATCATACAAACCTCTGGTCCCAGGAGGGAGTAGGTAGCATCAACATAACCCAATTCCAATCATCAGGACAGATCATTCATTTGGCCCAGATGAGGTCAGATCTCCGGCCCCAGTCCATCAACCATGGCTGGGCAGGGTTAGGTAATGCAAAAGCGGCTCTACAACCCAGCTGTGGGTGCGTGGGCTCATTTTCAGAGAACACGTGACTGTGGCAACAGACACTAGGTGGAAACATGCATGTGTGAATTTTCCTGAAAAGGGGACTGAAGAGGATACACCCTTTCAATGAAATGTTCCAATCACCTTGGCAAAGCATCTGGGTGGGCAGAATGCCTCGTGTGAGGCTCAGTAAAGGAGAAACCGAACATCAGTGCCAAGGGTGTGAGTCGCCCCAAGCCATGGGGAACAATGGAAGAAGCTGCAGCTGCTCTTCTAGAGAAGCAGACTTAAAGAAGATTGGTTGCTGCTGCCTCTTTTCAAATGCCAGATGGGCTATCATTTTGAAGACAGATGCATCTCCAGGAGAAAGAACCAGACCAGAGATGGGACAGCCTAGATATGGTGTGATGGCCTTAGAGTTAGTGAATTCTCTATTAGGGAAGGGATTGCAAAATCATGGAAACACCATTTATGTGATGTTCATGGAGATAATTTAAGCAGCCAATGGAGGATTAATTAGACGATCTGTATTTACACAGAGACCTGCAATTAGGTGGCCTCCCAACCCTCAAATTTTATGATTGTTCTAATCTGCTGAGTCCCATCTTAGAATACACAATAAAGAATTTTTCAACAACAGGCCCTGAAGAAGAGGTCTTAATATTGAGAGGCAGGGAATCTGGGCAACACATGTTGGTTCAACATTTCTCAAACTTGTTTGCATGGAACTCTAGTGCACATGGGATGTTTACATGTATTTTACAAAAACAGGACTTCCATGTCAAATAAAATGCTAGTTTAAATAAAGCAAAACAAGCTTATTTACTGCAGGATATCTCAGAGCCTTTAATAAGTTAAGGTTTTATGAATCTCCAACAGGTGAGATATATTAAACAATGTTTCCCAAGCCTATCTGACCATATGAGGACTTAACAACATCACCTAGTCCATTGAGTTCCATGAAACAGAATTTGAGACATGCTGGCCTAGCTCTGTTGCCACGATTCTTCACTTTTTTTGAGTCACACACCCTTTTGAGAACCAAACAAAAGCTACTGACCACTCCCCTCACCAACAATGAAAAATGCATACATGCACACCAAATTTTGCACATAACTTCAGGGGGTCATAGAATATGCTGACTTGTCCATGGATTTTTCAGGTTTTCCTGGAAATTTTCAGGTGATAAATCCCTATCCTAGATAACCTAATTTTCTAAGTAATTTTCTCTTAATTCATACATCCCCCAAAGGCTCATAAGATAGAGGCACAAACATTCCTTATTGCATTGCATGTGTGAGTTTTACACAGTTCTCCTGGATATGCCTTAGTGCTATCCTTTGGTTTGTACCATCTAAAAGAAGGCATGACTCCTGCTGACTTTATCTTCCCTCGGTTGGACTCTCATTCAATTTTAAGGTTCTTCCCAAAAAAAGTCCTATTTAACTTGATTAATGAAGAGATAGTTGAAAGCTGTTTCACATTATTTTAAAGGTAAATTGAAGTTTTTTTCTAACAAAAAAGTCTAAAAAACTAAATGTGAGTATTGTCCTTATTTCACTATACACATCTTCAGGAAATTTCAATGCTTATGAAGACATGACCTTGGAGGAGGAGAAGCCCCTCCTTGATTTTTTACAAAAGGATGCTTCATAATCCAAGCCCTGGCGTCACTAGGAAAATTAAATACTTTGGGACAGGTATAAGATGAACAAGTGAAATTTCAAAGGTCAAACAGTTCAGATTAAATGAGCTATCTACATTATTATTAAATAGCACAGGTAAAAAGAATAAGCTTATCATTTTAAAATTACTTCAGTTCTTAAAAAGAGTTTTAAAATGGGCATTTGAAAGCTAACTCCAGAGCGTGCATGTGGAAGCCAGCTATATTACTTCTTGTGCATCTGTCATTAATTTTATAATTGAACTTTATGAATATCCCAGTTGAAAAACAAATGGTTTATATCAATGGAAATGATTTAGTTTTTATTTTTATCAAAGTTAATACATGTTAATAATTCTTTTTCAGAGTAATAGCTGTTTGCACATTATGAGCACATCTCACGTTTTCCTTATAAGGATATCCGATGGAAAATTTTTTTGTCCTTGGCCCTCTTATAGTCAGTATATTTCCGTTCATACAAGAAGAAAGTAGTCATTTGAAGTCTATGGAGAGATGTCTGTTTGACTAACAGATGTCTATGCTGGAGTAAGCAGGAAGTCTTACAGTTCCCTCCCAACACAAAGGCCCACTCATGATAAAAGAGAAGACCAAACATCTTGGGAATATAAAAAGCAACTTCAGTTCCAACAAACATCTGTCCTAAGCCAGCCAGGAAGGTAGGAATGAGAAAATCCATAGTACCTCATACTTAAATACATTTTTCTTTCTTTTACCCCTCTCCTACCCTTTCAACAACCATCCTCAACATTACTGAAAAACAGCCCAAACACTGTTTTATTTGCTCCACCACCAATATTTTAATCTGGAATGCTTAAAAGGCAGTCTCTAGCTATAAGAAAGCAAGTTTCCTCAGTAAGAGATGAACTCTGGGAGCTGGAGACGAATCTAAAATCCAGTTTAGTCTTACACAATGTTTTATGTCAATTATAACTCAATAAAGCTAGTAGAAAAAGTAAATTAAAATTCAGTCTAGTCATTGATATTTACTGATGACCACTGTACACCATTCACTATTCTAGGCACTGTGGATACAGACATGTGCATGGTAGGCACCCCGTATTAGTAGAGACAGCCAACAAACATGTAACCAAAGAGGTAAGCAAGTTAATTATAGAAAGTCATTTTAAAAATAGGGTGATATGACAGAAAATGACTGGTGGAAGATGGGGAGGAGGCTAATTTAGAGTGAGTGATATGTGAAGGTGATATGTGAACAAAGGCAAGAATGCCAAGGAACAGCTGCCTTCTGTAGATCTAGGTCAGAGTGTTTCAGAAAGAGAAAATAGCAAGTACCAAGGACCTGATATAGAAACAAGCTCAGTTTGTTGAAACAACTGAAAGAATGCCCAAGTGGCTGGACTACAGTGAACAAGGGGAAAGTGAAAGGAGATGAGTCAACAAGGCCCAGGCTTTCCATCATTAAGGAAAAAGAAAACTCTGGTCCCAAATACAGTCAAATGATATGCCAAACCATTAGCTGAGGTATAAATTTCATTTTTATCTCTGAGAAAGAACGCAAGACTACAATAGTGAGCTTCTAAGTAAATGTTCTGGAAAGGGACTTCTTCATAATAAAGTGCAGACGAGAACAATCTCCATCGGCAGGTACTGCCTTCCTTTGGAAGGGTAAGGAATGCCCAGAAAGTGGTTTCCTACATTTCTTTTCTCAGGTAGCAAATGCCCATTCATCCATCACCTTCTTTGCACCCTAGAATCTAGGTGTTCCATATCACCAGAGTGATAAGGAGAACCAAGCTCTGTCCTTGAAGGATTATTCTGGAAGTCTGCCAGACCACTGGATCATTTCCCAGTGTTCTACAGAATGATCACTTTGTTTCCAGGTACAGTCAACACGGATTATTATCGAAGGGCCAGTTCCTAAATGAATTAATGAATTCTGACACCATACTTCAGGTTACTGTCTTTTGCTAACCTTCTGCAGCCTCTGAAAAACTGGAATGAGATAAAATCTGCTATTCCCCTCCACTGTATTAGATCAGGCTCTATTCCCACCCCAAGTGGCAGTTGTCAGAGGGAAGAAAAAGTACCAGGTGAGTAAAGAATGAAGGAGATTTTCACCAAAGAAATGTCTATAGTTTCAGCAGAACATACATATTTATATATAAACATAAGTAAAGGCAGGGGATCTGTGCAACATAGTCTAGTTCAATAGTCTAGTTTGAAGATATATTTATATATAATATAAACATACAGAAATTGTATTATATATTTAAGACATATAATTGTGTGTGTATACACACACACACACACACACACACCCCTCTTCCCATAAAACAAAATGAAAGTTGTGCAATAAGAGAACCCTGAAAATGTTTTTTTCCAGAGTAAGTGTATAAAAGTCCAGCTTTCTTTATCCAATTAGTGAGGGGGTGGTTTTCTCAACTCCTTATTTTTGCATTTCATTACTTGTCTATAAATCAGACTCATTTTCATTCTTAAACAGAATATAAAACTCTCTTCAATTTGTCTGCTGCTGTTTCTGTTCCATTGCTTGTTTGTATCTGCGTTATTCATTTAAGGTAAACAACATTTAGACAGCAATAACCGTATCTGTTTAACACATTTGTATTATCGAATACTTTCAGACATTAGTTTAATTGCTTTCATGTTGAAGACCCTTTTCATATTCTGAGGTAGCCAAAAATACTATTCTGACATTTGGTTTATTCAGGATAAAGAAAACAAGTTGATTATCTTTGGGACAGAGTTTAGTGATTACATATCACCCTAGTTGTTTACTTTTTCTTTCATTGATTAAATGTTATTTATAAATGGAATAATTAAAGCCCAGAAAATAACTTTCCCCTAGATTGGCTATTAGCAGACATAAACCTGTAAGAATATAAGTTTCATGTTCTTCCAATTCACTCTTTGTCAATAGATTTGCTCTTTTTTTCAAAAGGGGGCAATAAAATAGCAGGCTCTAACCCAATTCCTATGACTTCACTATTGCTTTAGATCTTGCATTACTTCACAAGCCTCTCTTTTTAAAAAAATCAGCATCTTTAAAGATATTTTGATACCCTGTGACTGATTCATCAGTCAGATAGAGAAGTATTTGATGAGTTACAGAATGGGAATTAGTACTATCTGAATGCCAGCCATTAGAAAGACTAAACCACTAGATTACAATCAAGACTGCCAACTTTTGATTGACCCACTACCCAGATATTGGTTCTGGAACAGCTAACTTGCTATTGAAGGCCTGTAACTAGCAACTAGTAATGTTTCTTGAGATAATTAAGTTCACAGTTAATTGGCCCCTCATTATCTTTTAAGCAAATGGATGAGTTTCTCAGTTACCAGGTTTTCCTTGAATTAGAATTAGAGTTACTCTTTTAATGCCCTAAAACAAAGTTCCCTTTATACTTTTAATAAATTGTACATCAAAGTCATTTTACAAAATAGCCTCTTTAGACTTTTGCTCTGAATAAATAATATACAAGTAATAGTAATTAATGTGAGTAGAGAAAAGTTAAAAAAAAAACACAAAAAAACAGCACTGGCCATGAGGAGAACTACCACGCACCAGCATATATGGGAAAACACCACATTTGTACATTACTATTTCAGCTAACCTACATCAGTAAATCCAAAGAGCTAGTTACCATGTACCTTTCCAACTGAAAAAGGCAAAAGACAACTGGCTGCCACGTGATTTTTACAAGAAATTGTAAACAGGTTACTCACTATGGACCATATACATAAGATCTACACATGAATGCCCCAGGAATGAATTTGGCCCAAAGTCTCCTTCAGCTAAAAAGCTTCAGGCATCACAATATTCCCACATGTCCACTGAAACAGATGACAGCTTTTACCCTGAAGGTTGTTTTATACTAAGAATAAGATTGGGCAATGGGCAGCTCAGGCAACCACCCAAAGGAGTTCCTGTGGCTTATAGATATGTATAATGTACATAAAAGATGTATACTACTGTTCTTTGAAAACCATAAATGATGTGCTAAAGAAGTCTAGAACTACATTGTATCACTCTCCATGTCAAAACACATGCAAATACACACACACACACAAATATACACATCCCCAAAGTCAAGAAATATCTCATCAAGGTTGGTGAGATATTTGTTATAAACAACAGAGTGATAGTTTCTTTATCAAGATGAGTTCTCTTTGCTCTGGCTGAGGCTCACTAAAATGGAGATTAAAGACGCCTACTGCTTTAGGGAGAGAGCTCTGAGTGAGGGGCCAGAATAAGAAAGAGAACATGGAGAGGGACTGCATTCAGACTGTTCTGTCTTCAGCATTAGGGGAGAATGAAGAAGAGAATCCTTGAGGTCTCTACTTTGTCTATCTTACCTCAATAGAGTAGAAAACCTAAGAAGAATTTAGGCAAAATTTCCAGCTAGGAATAAATAACACCCATTTGCTTGGAGTGGCCTGTGTCTTACCTTCCTGAGAACTTCAGACAGGGCAGCAGTAAGGAACTGAGAAGGATCTGGGGACTCAGTTAACAGTGTGCCAACTCATACATCCATCCACCCATTCAGTCATCCATTCGCCCAATGTCAATTAAGGTCCTACTATATGTAGGATATCGTATTAAGAAGAGAGAAAGATGGCTTAGATAAGAATTTTGTCATCAAAAATAGAAGTAAATATGGAGAATTACTAATTATAAATACAAAAATAATAATGATAAATGCCAAAGAGAAAGGTACAAATTAAAATACTATGGGAGTACTTAAGAAAGGGGGATAGCTTGCAGTTTAGGAACAGGAAAAGACCAAAGATGACATTATAGAGAAGACTGCATTTGGACAAACCTTGAAGCTAGCAGAGATGGTGGTTTTTTTTTTTTTTTTTTTTTTTTTGGTGGTATGCGGGCCTCCCTCTGTTGCGGCCTCTCCCGTTGCGGGGCACAGGCTCCGGACGCGCAGGCTCATTGCACACACACACACACACACACACACACACACACACACACACACATTGAGTCCCCAAGATGGCAGAGTAGAAAGGCCCTGAGTTCACTTCCTCTCACAGGCACAACAAAATTACAACTATTTGCAGGACAATTATCAATAAAAAAGACCGGAATCCACCAGCAAAGATCTACTACAACTAATGATGTAAAGAAGGAACCACAATGAGACAGGTAGGAGGGACACAGTTGTGGTATAGTCAAGACTCATACCCCTGAGTGGGTGACCCACAAATGGGAGAATAATTACAATTGCAGAGGTTTTCCCCAAGGAGCAAGGGGTCTGAGCCCTATACCAGGCTCCCTAGCCCTGGGGGTCCTGCACCAGGAAGACAAGCCCCGGGATGTTTGGCTTTGAAGGCCAATGGGGATTACTTTTGGGAGACTCAAAGGACTATGGGAAATAGAGACTCCACTCTTAAAGGGCTCACATAAAATCACACACTCCAGGACACAGGGCAGCAGTCATTTGAAAGGAGCCTGGGTCAGACCTACCTGCTGATCTTGGAGAGTCTCCTGGAGAGGCAGGAGGCAACTGAAGTTCACCCTGGGGACACAGACACTGACAGCAGCCATTTTGGGGAGCTCAGTCTACCATGTGGACTCTGGTGCTGGCAAGAGCCTTTTTTTTTCTTTTTTTTTCTTTTTTGCGGTACACGAGCCTCTCACTGCTGTGGCCTCTCCCGTTGCGGAGCACAGGCTCTGGACACACAGGCTCAGCGGCCATGGTCCACGGGCCCAGCCACTCCGTGGCATATGGGATTCTCCCAGACCGGGGCACAAACCCGTGTCCCCTGCATTGGCAGGCGGACTCTCAACCACTGCGCCACCAGGGAAGCCCGGCAAGAGCCATTTTGAAATTCTCCCTTTAGTTCATTAGCCTCAGGAACTAGCTCCCCTCCCCAACCTGTAGGCACCAGTACTGAGATGCCTCAGGCCAAGCAACTAACTGGGCAGGGACACAGCCACACCTACCAGCAGACAGGCTGCCTTAAGCCCCTTGAGCTCACAGCCTCCCCTGGACATGGTTCCACCCACAAGTGCACAGGCACCAGCCCCAGAATCCCTAGGGCTCCAGCCCCACCCACCAGTGAGCCTATTCTAGCCTCAGGACCAGCACTACCCACCAGCAGGCAGACACCAGTCCCAGGACAACCACAGCTCTGGGACCCCCCTGGGCCCTGCAGCCAGATGCCAGGGCCTGGCTCTGTTGGCCACGGGGCAGGCACTAGCCCCAGGACCTGTTTTTACCCACTGGTGGGCAGGCACTAATCCTGGGATCTCTTAGACCCCAACCCCACACAACAGCAAGAAAGCCCCATGGCCCCCAGGGGTTCTACATCCACTCACCTTGTGACCTGGCCCCACCAACCAGCAGCCAGCAGCCTCCACATAAGGCAAGGTCTGGCAATGAACCAGACCAGATCCTAGCCACACCTAGCAGAGACCCCACTGTAGTCAGCCCGTCACAACAGAAGGATCCATGCAGCCCACATGGGGGGCACCCCTAGAGCATATATCTCTGGTGACCAGAGGGGAGTGTGCCCTTGGGACACTTAGGATGTCTACTACAGAAGACCAGTTCTCCAAGGTTGGGAAACGTAACCAATCTATCAGATACATAGAAATAAAAAGAGTAAGTAAGGCAAAATGAGGCAACAGAAGAACATATTCCAAAGTAAGGAACAAGATAAAACCCCAAAAGAACTAAGTGAAGTGGAGACAGGCAATCTACCCAACAAAGAGTTCAAGGTAATGATCATGAAGATGACCAAAGAACTCAGGAGAAGAATGGATGAACAGAGTGAGAAGTCAGAAGTTTTTAACAAAGAGTTAGAAAATAAAAAGAACAACTAAACAGAGATGAAGAATACAATAACTGAAATGAAAAACCTACTAGAAGGAATCAATAGTAGACTAAATGATACAGGGGAAGGGATCAGTGAGCTGGAAGACAAAGTAGTGGAAATCACTGATGCTGAACAGAAAGAAGAAAAAAAAAATGAAATGAGGACAGTTCAAGAGACCTCTGGGACAACATCAAGTGCACTAATATTCACATTATAGGGGTTCCAGAAAGAGAAGAGAGAGAGAAATGAGCTGGGAACATATTTGAAAACATAATTGCTGAAAACCTCCCTAACCTGGGAAAGGAAACAGACATCCACGTCCAGGAAGCACAGAGAGTCCCAAATAGGATCAACCCAAAGAGGACCACACCAATAAACACTGTAATTAAAATGGCAAAATTAAAGATAAAGAGACAATATTAAAAGCAGCAAGGGAAAAGTGACATAACATACAAGGGAACTCCTATAAGACAATCAGCTGATTTTTCAGCAGAAACTCTGTGGGCAAGAAGGGAGTGGCATGATATATTTAAAGTGATGAAAGGGAAAAACCTACAACCAAGAATACTTTACCAGCAAGACTCTCATTCAGATTTTATGAAAAGATCCAAAGTTTTACAGACAAACAAAAGCTAAAAGAGTTCAGCACCACCAAACTAGCTTTACAAGAATTGTTAAAGGGACTTCTCTAAGCAAAAAAGAAAAGGCCACAACTAAAAACATGAAAATTATGAAAGGAAAAAGCTCATCAGTAAAGGCAAATATATAGTAAAGGTAGTAAATCAACCATGTACTAAGCTAGTAGGAAGGTTAAAAAACAAAGGTAGTAAAATCATCTATATCTGCAATAAGCAGTTAAGGGATATGCAAAAGAGACAGATGTAAAATACGATGTCAAAACCAGTAATTATGAGGGGAGGGGAATAAAAACGCAAGGTTGTTAAAATGCATTTGAAATTAAGAGATCAGCAACTTAAATAATCTCATATATATATATATAGTTTGCCATATATAAACCTCATGGTAACCACAAACCAAAAATCTATAACAGATACAGGAAAAAGAGAAATGAATCCAAACATAACACTAAAGATAGTCATCAAATCACCAGGGAAGAGAATAAAAGAAGAAAAAGGGAACAACAGCAAAAAAAAACTATAAAAACACCACAAAATGATTAACAAAATGACAATAAGTACATACATATCAATAATTACTTTAAAAATAAATGGATTAAATGCTCCAATCAAAAGACATAGAGCAGGTGAATGGATACAAAATCAAGACCTATATGCTGCCTATAAGAGACTCACTTCAGTTCTAAAGACACACACATTGAAAGTGAGGGGATAGAAAAAGGTATTCCATGCAAATGGAAATAAAAATAAAGCCGGGGTAACAATACTTATATCAGACAAAACAGGCTTTACAACAATGACTGTTATAAGAGACAAAGAAGGGCACTGCATAATGATCAAGGTATCAATCCAAGAAGAAATTGTAAATATATATGCACCCAACCTAAGACGACCTAAATACAAAAAGCAAATATTAACAGACACAAAGGGAGAAACTGACAGTAACACAATAATAGTAGGGGACTTTAACGCCCTACTTACATCAATGGACAGATCACCCAGACAGAAAATCAATAAGACAACATTGGCCTTATATGACACATCAGACCAGATGAATTTCATAGATATGTATAGATATATAGAACATTCCACCTGAGAGCAGCAGAATACACATTTTTTTCAAGCGCACATGGAACATTTCCCATGATAGATCACATGCTAGGCCACAAAACAAGTTTCATTAAATTTAAGAAAACTGAAATCACATCAAGCATCTTTTCTGACTATAATGCTATGAGATTAGAAATCAACTACAGGAAGAAAACTGCAAAAAACACAAACACATAGAGGCTAATACACTACTAAACAACCAATGGACCACTGAAGAAATCAAAGAAGAAATCAGAAAATAACTGGAGACAAATGAAAACAAAACCACAATGATCCAAAACCTATGGGATGCAGCAAAAGCAGTTCTAAGAGAAAAGTTTATAGCAATACAAGCTTACCTCAGTAAACAAGAAAAGTCTCAAATAAACAAACTAACCTTACACCGAAACAAAACCAGAAAAAGAAAAACAAGCAAAAGCCAAAGCTAGTAGAAGAAAAGAAATCATAAAGATCAGAGCAGAAATAAGTGAAACAGAGACTAAAAAAAAAAAATAGAAAAGATCAATGAAACTAAGAGCTGGTTCTTTGAAAAGATAAACAAAATTGATAAACTTTTAGCCACACTCATCAAGAAAAAAAGAGGGCCCAAATCAATAAAATAAGAAATGAAAAATGAGAAGTTACAACTGACACCACAGAAATAAAAAGGA
>NC_041224.1:136118557-136131676 GCF_002837175.3 Physeter macrocephalus
AAAGGGACTTCTCTAAGCAAAAAAGAAAAGGCCACAACTAAAAACATGAAAATTATGAAAGGAAAAAGCTCATCAGTAAAGGCAAATATATAGTAAAGGTAGTAAATCAACCATGTACTAAGCTAGTAGGAAGGTTAAAAAACAAAGGTAGTAAAATCATCTATATCTGCAATAAGCAGTTAAGGGATATGCAAAAGAGACAGATGTAAAATACGATGTCAAAACCAGTAATTATGAGGGGAGGGGAATAAAAACGCAAGGTTGTTAAAATGCATTTGAAATTAAGAGATCAGCAACTTAAATAATCTCATATATATATATATAGTTTGCCATATATAAACCTCATGGTAACCACAAACCAAAAATCTATAACAGATACAGGAAAAAGAGAAATGAATCCAAACATAACACTAAAGATAGTCATCAAATCACCAGGGAAGAGAATAAAAGAAGAAAAAGGGAACAACAGCAAAAAAAAACTATAAAAACACCACAAAATGATTAACAAAATGACAATAAGTACATACATATCAATAATTACTTTAAAAATAAATGGATTAAATGCTCCAATCAAAAGACATAGAGCAGGTGAATGGATACAAAATCAAGACCTATATGCTGCCTATAAGAGACTCACTTCAGTTCTAAAGACACACACATTGAAAGTGAGGGGATAGAAAAAGGTATTCCATGCAAATGGAAATAAAAATAAAGCCGGGGTAACAATACTTATATCAGACAAAACAGGCTTTACAACAATGACTGTTATAAGAGACAAAGAAGGGCACTGCATAATGATCAAGGTATCAATCCAAGAAGAAATTGTAAATATATATGCACCCAACCTAAGACGACCTAAATACAAAAAGCAAATATTAACAGACACAAAGGGAGAAACTGACAGTAACACAATAATAGTAGGGGACTTTAACGCCCTACTTACATCAATGGACAGATCACCCAGACAGAAAATCAATAAGACAACATTGGCCTTATATGACACATCAGACCAGATGAATTTCATAGATATGTATAGATATATAGAACATTCCACCTGAGAGCAGCAGAATACACATTTTTTTCAAGCGCACATGGAACATTTCCCATGATAGATCACATGCTAGGCCACAAAACAAGTTTCATTAAATTTAAGAAAACTGAAATCACATCAAGCATCTTTTCTGACTATAATGCTATGAGATTAGAAATCAACTACAGGAAGAAAACTGCAAAAAACACAAACACATAGAGGCTAATACACTACTAAACAACCAATGGACCACTGAAGAAATCAAAGAAGAAATCAGAAAATAACTGGAGACAAATGAAAACAAAACCACAATGATCCAAAACCTATGGGATGCAGCAAAAGCAGTTCTAAGAGAAAAGTTTATAGCAATACAAGCTTACCGCAGTAAACAAGAAAAGTCTCAAATAAACAAACTAACCTTACACCGAAACAAAACCAGAAAAAGAAAAACAAGCAAAAGCCAAAGCTAGTAGAAGAAAAGAAATCATAAAGATCAGAGCAGAAATAAGTGAAACAGAGACTAAAAAAAAAAAATAGAAAAGATCAATGAAACTAAGAGCTGGTTCTTTGAAAAGATAAACAAAATTGATAAACTTTTAGCCACACTCATCAAGAAAAAAAGAGGGCCCAAATCAATAAAATAAGAAATGAAAAATGAGAAGTTACAACTGACACCACAGAAATACAAAGGATCAGAAGAGATTACTATTACTGTTACTGTTACTATTACTACTACTACTACAACTCTATGGCAATAAAATGGACAACGTAGAAGAAATGAACAAATTCGAAGAAATGTACAACTTCCCAAGACTGAACCAGGAAGAAATAGAGAATATGGACAGACCAATTACCAGTAATTAAGTTAAATCAGTAATAGGAAAAAAAAAACTCCCAACCAACAAAAGTCCAGGATCAGATGGCTTCACAGGTGAGTTCTAACTAACAGAGGAGAGTTAATACCTGTCCTTCTTAAACTAGTCACCAAAATTGCAGAGGAAGGAACACTTCTGAACTCATTCTATGAGGCCAGCATCACCCTGATACCAAAACCAGACAAATATATCATACAAAAAAAGAAAATTATAGGTTGATATCACTGATGAATAAAGATGCAAAACTCCTCAGCAAAATATTAGCAAATCGAATCTAATGAGACATTAAAAGGATCATACACCATGATCAAGTGGGATTTATCCCAGGGATACAAGGATGGTTCAATATTTGCAAATCAATCAATGTGATATATCACATTAACAAATTGAAGAATAAAAACCATATGATCATCTCAATAGATGCAGACAAAGCTTTTCATAAAATTCAACATCCAGGGGCTTCCCTGGTGGCGCAGTGGTTGAGAATCTGCCTGCCAATGCAGGGGACACGGGTTCGAGCCCTGGTCTGGGAAGGTCCCACATGCCACGGAGCAACTAGGCCCGTGAGCCACACTACTAAGCCTGCGCGTCTGGAGCTTGTGCTCCACAACAAGAGAGACCGCGACAGTGAGAAGCCTGCGCACCACGATGAAGAGTGTCCCTCACTCACCGCAACTAGAGAAAGCCCTCACATAGAAACGAAGACCCAACACAGCCATAAATAAACAAACAAACAAATAAATAAATAAAAATACAATTTGAAAAAAAAATTCAACATCCATTTATGATAAAAACTCTCCAGAAAGTGGGCACAAAGGTAACATACCTCAACATAATAAAGGCCATATATAACAAACTCACAGTTAACATCATACTCAATGGTGAAAAGCTGAAAGCATTTCCTCTAAGATCAGGAACAAGACAAGGATGCCCACTCTCGCCACTTTTATTCAACATGCTTTTGGAAGTCCTAGACACAGCAATCAGAGAAGAAAAATAAATAAAAGAAATTCAAATTGGGAAAGAAGTAGTAAAACTATCACAGTTTTCAGATAACATGATCTATACATAGAAAATCCTAAAGACTCTACCAGAAAACTACTAGAGCTCATCAATGAATTCAGTAAAGTTGCAAGATACAAAATTAATACACAGAAATCTGTTGCATTTCTATACACTAACAACAAACTATCAGAAACAAATTAAGGAAATAATCCCATTTACCATCACATCAAAAAGAATAAAATACCTAGGAATAAACCTACCTAAGGAAGTAGAAGACCTGTACTCAGAAAACTGTAAGTCACTAATGAAAGAAACTGAAGACGACACAAACAGATGGAAAGATATACCATGTTCTTGGATTGGAAGAATTAATACTGTTAAAATGATCATACTACCCAAGGCAATCTACGTATTCAATGCAATCCCTATCAAAATATGAAGGGCATTTTCCATAGAACTAGAGCAAATAATTTTAAAATTTGTATGGAAACACAAAAGACTCCAAATAGCCAAAACAATCTTGGGAAAGAAGAACAGAGGAGGAATCACACCCCCTGACTTCAGATGATACTATCCATACAAAGCTAGAGTAACAAAACAGTATGGTACTGGCATAAAAACAGACACATAGATCAATGGAATAGAATAGACAGCCCAGAAATAAACCCATGTACTTATGGTCAATTAATCTATGACAAAGAAGGCAAGAAAATACAATGGAGAAAAGACAGTCTCTTCAATAAGTGGTGCTGGAAAAAACTAGACAGCTACTTGCAAAAGAATAAAATTAGTAAATTTTCTCACACCACATATAAAAATCAAGTCAAAATGGATTAAAGACCTAAATGTAAGACTGGAAACCATTAAACTCCTAGAAGAAAACATAGGCAGAACACTCTGACATAAATAGTAGCAATATTTTTTTGGATCTGTCTCTTAAAGCAAAGGAAATAAAAGCAAAAATAAACAAATGGGACCTAACTAAACTTGAAAACTTTTGCACAGCAAAGGAAACCATTGACAAAACAAAAAGACAGCTTATTTGCAAATGATATGGCCAATAAGGGGGTAATATCCAAAATATATAAACAGCCCGTACAATTCAATATCAAAAAAAGACCCAATTTTAAAATGGGCAGAACACCTGAATAGACACTTTTCCAAATAAGACATACAGATAGCCAACAAGCACATGAAAAGATGCTCAACACTACTAATCATCAGAGAAATGCAAATCAAAACTATAATGAGATATCACCTCACACCTGTAAGAATGACTATCATCAAAAAGACCACAAATCATAAATGTCGGTGAGGATATGGAGAAAAGGAAACACCTGTACACTGTTGGTGAGAATGCAAGTTGGTGCAGCCACTGTGGAAAACAGTATGGAGTCTCCTCAAAAAACTAAAAATAGGACTACCATATATATGATCCAGCAATTCCACTCCTGGGTATATATCTGGAGAAAATGAAAACACTAATTCAAAAAGATACATGCACCCCAATGTTCATAGCAGCATTTTTAATAGCCAAGATATGGAAGCAAGCTAAGTGTTCATCAACAGATAAATGAATAAGAATAAAGAAGATGTGGTAGGTGTATGTGTGTGTGTGTGTGTGTGTGTGTGTGTGTGTGTGTGTGTATGTATACACACACACAGAGATATATACACACACACATATATACATATACATACAACATACACACACAATGAAATACTACTCAGCCATCAAAAAGAATGAAAAATTTCCATTTGCAACAACATTGATGGACCTGGAGGGTATTATGCTTAATGAAATATGTCAGACAAATACTGTATGATATCACTTATATATGGAATCTAAAAAATACAACAAACTAGTGAATATAACAAAAAAGAAGCAGACTCACAGATACAGAGAACAAACTAATGGTTACCAGTGGGAGAAGGAAGAGGGGAGGGCCAAGAGAGGGGTAGGCAACTAAGAGGTACAAACTACTATGTATAAAATAAATAAGTTACAAATATATATTGTATAGCACAGAGAATATAGTCAATATTTTATAATAAGTATAATGAAGTATAATCTATAAAAATTTTGAATCACTATGTTGTACACATGAAACTAATGCAAATCAACTATACCTCAATAAAAATATATACATATAAATAAACACACACACACACCCCATATGCATTCACATACACATTTTGATTGGATCATAGAGTTATAAAGGGAGGAAAGGGACTATACAGCTGGAAAAGTGTGTTAATTCACTCAGCACCTTTGAGAATTACTATGTGCAAGGCATTCTACTAGGTTCTATCAGAATCTTTCCATGAAGTCATGGGAAGGTGGTGTGGCAGGCTGAAATGTGGTGCCCCTAATGACCAAACTTCCAGAATTCATGCCCCTGCGTCATTCCATCTGACACTGACTCTAGGCTTGGCCATGTGATGAGTTTTAGCAAAGCTTGATTAGTCCCTGCACATTTATTCTTATCCTCCTAGAATGCACCTTCTGGGAACCCAACCACCATGTGGAGAGGCCCACATGGAAGAGACTCAAGAACCCTAGTTCACAGCCCCACTGAACTCCCAGCTAGAGGCCAGTAGGAAATGCCAGCCATGGCCATAGGCCCTTTGGCACCTTCCACCTGTTGCAGCATCCCTATAGATACCCTGTACAGCAGAACTGCCAGACCATCTGTAGACTCTTGAGAAATTATAAATCACTGTTGTTTAAAGCCACTGGGGTTGTTTGTCATGCATCAATGGGCAACCAAAACAAGTAGAAAGTGAAAGCAAGACACTATATTTTATTTAATGAACTCAAAACCAGCTTCAAATAATTTTGACTCTCAATCTCTCAAGACCTGAGTATGTGGTCTAGTGATTTTTAACCTGGCTGTGCCTCACAACTACCTTCAGAGCCTTTTCAAAGTGCACATAACTGGGCTCACCACAGAAATTCTGATTTTAGAATAATCTGTAGAAAAGGCAACTTCTGTGTAAAAGGCTCCAAGGCTGTGTTAGAACAGCAGTGTTAGAACTGTCAGAAGCGTCTGTACTGATATGGCCAGTTGTTTTAAAGTGGACAATATCACATAGAAGCTTACATGCAACTCAACACAGAGAATGGCATCTCATCAAGCATCTGTTGTAATCAGTCTATTTTATGGAGCAATACAGTGCTCAGGGGACTTCCCTGGTGGCACAGTGGTTAAGAATCCGCCTGCCAATGCAGGGGATACGGGTTCGATCCCTGGTCTGGGAAGATCCCACATGCCACACAGCAACAAAGCTGGTGTGCCACAACTACTGAGCCTGCACTCTAGAGCCCACGAGCCACAATTACTGAGCCCGCATGCTACAACTACTGAAGTCTGTGCACCTAGAGCCCGTGCTCCGCAACAAGAGAAGCCACCACAATGAGAAGCCCACGCACAATGAAGAGTAGCCCCCCGCTCGCTGCAACCAGAGAAAGCCTGCATGCAGCAACAAAGACCCAACACATCCAAAAATAAATAAATTAATTAATTTTTTAAAATGCAGTGCTCAGGGACTCTGTAAGAAAAATGAAGCAGTGGTGAAATATGTTTCCAAACCTTTGTTGGAAAAAAAAAATGTCAACTCTATACACTTTAATCACTAAGAAGATTTCAAGGTCGAACTGAGCACATAAATCTCAAATAAGAAGTTGAAGAGAGAGGTTTCCTAACAGGAGAGGAAGGGAAGGGAGGGGAGGGGAGGGGAGGGGAGGGGAGGGGAGGGAAGGTGTATTTTTCCAAGGGAGATATAACACAATATCTCTGAGAGAGGCAAGACAGCCTGCTCAAAGGAGGGGAGAGGAGAGGAGAGGAGAGGAGGAGAGGGGAGGGGAGGGGAGAGGGGAGGGGAGGGGAGAGGGGAGGGGAGGGGAGAGGCGAGGGCAGGGGAGAGGAGAGGAGAGGGGAGGGGAGGGGAGGGGAGAGGGGAGAGGAGAGGAAGTAAGGCAGCATGGAGTGTGTCATTGCAACAACTGCTCCTTCTGTCTGCCCTGGCTTCAGTATGGCCAGAGGAAAGGGTGAGGTTGTGCAACTGTATATATAAATCCTGGGTGAGGATGAGGCAGGTCAGGGAAAGCAAGAGGCGGGGGTGGCCCATTTTCCTCATCTGTTCAACATAAGCCTGTGAGAAAACATGCTGACTGTTTTAATAATATCAATGAAAGACAAACATCAGGGGAACAGGCATTGAGGCTATGAGGTCCAGCTGGTTCCTCCAACAGGGAAATTCTCCCCCCATTGCCAATCTTGCAGAACCTGGACATATGTTTATTAAGAGAAGAGAAAGGTTTTTATGTGGATTGTAGCAGTAGGGTGAGCAAGAAATCTCCAAAGGGAAGGTGAATCTTGGGGATCAAGGTTCCCTCCCAATGTGAAGACCTTTCCCCAATGATAATTTTAGACAATCTGGGTTTGGCTTTATTAAGGGAGGTAAAGAATTTCCTTAAAAATAAAATAGATTAATATATTTGAAAACATAGGAAAGAGTAAAAGGATATCTCATTTCTCCTCCCTGCTTGGACATGTGTTATTCAAGGCTCTCTTTGCTGCAAGTAAATGAAAACAACTCAAACTACCTTAAACATAGATGGGGAGTTACTGGCTCATTAAAACAAAAGTCTAAGGATATTCTGGCCTCGGCCATGGGTAGATCCAGGTGCTCAAACAATTTTTCATGAAGCTGCCTCTTTGTGCCTTGACTCAGCCTTCCTCTATGCTGGCTCCATTCTCTGGCAAGATCCCCCACTACAGTGTCAAGACGGAAGCCAGGAGCTCCAGGCCATTTTTCTATCCTCTCAACAACCCTCTACGGAAAGTTTCTCTTTTTCCAACTGTTTCCAAGAACTGAGTCTCCTTCACAATAATTGAGTCCCATATGCCCATCTTCAGCCAGTCACAGTGGCTAGAAGAACGTAATCTCCTGGGGTGGCCAACCCTGGAGCATGAAGTGGAGTCTAGTTTTACCCAAGTAATATGGTCTGACAGTGGAGGAGGGGCAGCTTCCCACAAAAACTCAGAGTATTTTTTCCAGAAGCGGGTGAATGGATGCTGTCCAGGTAAATTCTCTGGCTGAAAGCAGAGAATTGGGCCTCCAGGAGAACAACTCATTCATTTAAAGAGGCAGTTCTGTGTTTTGAAGTAGTGACCTTGCAGGCCTTGCAAGCCCGATGGCCCACAGATGCCAGCTCTGTAGCCTCCGTGGTAAACAGTTCTTGCTCTTTCTCCAGTACCCACTAGTCATCCCAAAGTTGACTGGAGTCATTGATACTCAATCAGCCTCATCTTTAAAGGCCCAGAACAGAGCAGCCCAACTCTAACTTTTTTCTTCTGGTGAAGTCAGTCAGTCGAAACTTGAGGAGTCTTGGTCTCAGCTCTTTGAGCTCTTTTGTTGGCTTGTTACTATGTGCCTAGAAGGTTAAACAACTGTTAAATCCTTCAGCTTTCTCTCAAGTAAAAAAGAAAAGAAAAAAGAAGACTGAAAGTCCAAAATTCTTCAAAAAGACATTCTATTGAAATGAAAAACATTTCAAAGATACTGTCATCACTCTTACAAGTCTTCTCACCTGGGCTAAGAAACTATGTGCACCAGATGAGTAAAAAAGAAGAATGCCAACTTTATTGATTTTACCACCTCATACTCTTTTCAGGTCTGTGAAAAATATTTAACGGGTGAGTAATTTTTTTTTATAATTCTCTACAAATCTGCTCTACATCAAAGATTGTTTTGGGGGGGATGTTGCCCAGATACAGAACAGAATACTTGAACTGTGATAGTTTGACTGATCTTCACTGTTCCTGGTATAATAATGTATTTGGGGGTGTTATAAATAAAAGCCTCCAAATTCCCAGCATGGTGGTCAAGGTATTTCATAGTCAAGCTAGAACCTTGTTGGTTTCTCATACTGTCTTAATGTATTTAGTTGAAGAAGGAGGAAGCCAGTCCTTTCTTCATTCTTCTCTTTCTATCCTAGTCTCCATTTTGACCCAACTCCCACTCTCAATCTGAATCCAACAAGATAACTATTACATGGTGTTATGATTTGTGAACAAGTCTCAAACACATAAGCATAAAATAATGTGTGACTGGAGCAGAATAAAAAGAAGGATCAGTGAGAAACATACTCTGCCTACCTGCTCATAATCCCCTGGCCTCCAAACTGGATAGAACTAAGAATATGGACAAGAGCAGCAGATGAAAAGGGCAAAGGAAGGCTCATTCTTTCTATCTCAGAAAGGCTATTTGAGAATCCTCCTCAACACAAAGAAAAGGAATGACCTCGCTTAACCCTATGGCATGGGTGAGACACCCTAAAAATCCTCTAGTGTAGTGGTATTTAAATTATGCATCATGGACCCCCACCCCCCAGATCCCACATGAAAAAGAAACTATTTTCATATCTATCTGCATGTTAAATTTGTGCCTACCCTATCCCCTGTCCCTCCTCCCAGCCAATATTATACCAGATAGAACTCAGAATCCAAGCCTCAGAAAACAACGCAGAAAGTTTCTACACTCCTCGCAAGTCTGATGAGCTGTGAGCTAGAACACAGAAAGAGTCATGGCCACATGAATCTAGTTTTTGTACCCTCACTTTGAGCCTCATTGCCGGTCTGGCTCTTTGTTTAGGTGACCTTTGGCCCCTGGAGTCAATGTTTGTCTTCTAAACGGTATTTCAACACTAACATCTGGTGATGTCCCCCAGCCTGACATTTGTGAAGCAGATGCTTCCAGTGGCCTGGAGTGTGCCTTCTGGGTCAATGTTTTCAATAATGCCCTCTGGCATTGATCTCTGTGGTACCTCTCCCCAGGTAAGAAAAGAAATGCCACTAGGAAATGGCTGAGAGAGAACACTTCAAACCATCTGGAGGCAATCTTGGAATATAAAACCCCAGAAGTTCTTGTATAAAGAAATACCTAGAGGTAGGGAGTAGAAGAAAAAACCAAGTCCTTGGTATTTTTTTGAAGTTGTACTGACAAATCTATACTTCATTTTAAGTAATTTCTTAACATGTTTTCTTTCTCTCCATCAGGGTCCTCTCTCTTAAAACTCTGAAGTAATAGAGAATAGAATCTGTTGCTGAGAAAAGCAAGCCCCCTCTCTCCTCTCATCCCCACTCTCGTTCTACATATACACACAAGCACACACTTCATGGGGCTTAGTAAGAGGCTCCTCTCAATGTGGACCTAGAGAAAACTTCAAGGATTCTTGTGAACTAGAGCAGAAATTCAGACAGCCTACATTTGAACAATGGTGTCTTTTAAAATTAGGGATTTTCCCCAAGATTCCTGAAAAGCTTTCAAGTAGTAAGCAGGTCAATGAGAATTAGTTACTTCAACTAGATAAAGAGTTTTGATCTCCAACACTGTGTCTCAAGATCTCCTCTTACCAGTAGGCAGCAACATCTACACAACTACCTGTAGAGAGGCAGAAATCTTCTCAATCTACTCAGGACTTTAGTACAAACAAGGTAACCATGAGGCTACTTTGTAATATTTACCACATTGCTGTATGGCTGCTATTTCCAAAGAGCTTAGAATCTATCACCCTCTCATTCATTCATCTTCATGAAAGTTCTGCTGTCCAAGTGGCCAGCAAGGGCAGGGAGATAAGCACTGCACAAACCAGTGTGAAGGGGGGTGGTAGGCACTCCAATGACTCACTTCCTTGTATAATTCCCTCTTCTGAAAGCACATGGAAATAATCAATAGAATATGGCAAAGATGATGGGATATCACTTCCATGATTACATTATGCTGTATGGCAAAGGTAAAGAAATTTTCAGATGTAATTAAGATTCCAGATCAGTTGACTTTAAGTTAATAAAAGGAGATCACCTAGAGTGGGAGTGAACCTAAACTAATCAGGTGAGCCCTTTAAAAGAGGGTCTAGAGTTGGACAACACAAGCAAGAAAGATTCTCTTTCTGGCTTGGAAGAAGTAAGCTCCCATGTGGTGAGAGGATTTGTGATAGGGCCACATGGCAAGGACCTGAGGGCAGCCTCTAGGAGTTGAAAGTGCTCTTTGGCCAACAGGTAGCAAGAAAACAGGGACCTCAACTATACAGCTGCAAGGAAATGAATACCACAAACAAATTGAATGAGCTTGGAAGCAGATTCTTCCCCAGTCAAGTCCCCAGATAAGAACACAGCCTGGTTGACATCTTGATTTTAGCCTTGTGAGATCCTGAGCAGAGAACCCAGCTAAGCCATGCCTGGACTTCCGATCTACAGGAACTATGGGATAATAAATGGCTGTTGTTTGAAGCTGCTAAAGTTTACGGTAACTTGTTTGTTACACAGAAATAGAAAACTAGTACGAGGAGGTTGACTGGGAAGCAACCCAAATAGCTAAGATCCCACATTTCACTCCACCCATCCACTGAATATTTTGTGGAGCTTGGCTATAGTTTTCCCTTGAGAATCAGTAGTCCATGGGATAGAAGAGAATGTGACTCTGCCTCAAAATATGGATGGATGGATGGATGGTGAATAGCCACATAGACAGAGATACACAGACACACACACGTACATGCACACGCACACACACACAATTAGAGTACGAAAATAGCTCAGTAAGTTTGGATCAAAGAGTCCAGTGGGAAGGGTTGGGAGATAAGCAACAAGGCTGATCATCCAGTACAGACCTGTTCCAAAGATAATGGGTCTTAAGCAGGGGAGTGACATGATCAGATTCACTTCAGAAAGATCACTTGGGAGGATGGACTGTAGGAGGGCAAGTCTCCAGCCAAAGAGTACACTTAGACACTACTGACACTATCCAGGCAAAAGATATAAAGAAAACAATGATGATGACTCTGTTGCTTACTACTTCTATAACCTCTATTCAGAAACAATGGTCCTGAAATCATTGCCAGGACAGGGCCTCAAACTTCTCCTTAATGCCATGCTTGGCCTCTTCTCCACCTCTTCACTCCCCCACAGTCCTGGAAAAGGGTAATAGAAGGGAAAATGAGTTATGACAGTGCTAAAAGACGTCCATCCAAAAGCACAACTGCGAAGTTCATACTGCTTGCTCCCCAAACAGCTGATGAAAAACCCTATTCCATTTGTACCCTGTTCTGCAGTAGTAATGCTCGTGGTTGACGACCAGGCCTTTTGGCTGCATCTCTGTCTTTCAGTTTGACTCTTGTTGGTAGAATTTCAATGCCAGGAGTGTTTTGCTTGTTTGTCCACTGTTACTGATTTTTATTTTCACAAATAATGTGTACACATATTTTTAAAACTAAGCTAATAGTATTAACAGGTTTATAACGAAGAATATCAGCACTCTCCACTCTCCCCCTCCATGTACCCCAGCCCCACTGTCCACAGACAACCGCTTTTTCTATTTTAGTTGTTTCTTCTAGTACTTTACTCCTTATTTCTAAAATTTTCTCCTAATCACAGGTTTTACATAATTTGATTATGCTGTGCCTTGCTACAGTTTTTTTCATGTTTTTTTGTGCTTGGGGTTTATTGAGCTTCTTGGATCTGTGAGTTTATAGTTTTCAACCAAACTGGAAAAATTTTAGCCATTATATCTTCACATATTTTTCCCCCACCTTCAGAGACTATAATTACACTTACACAAGCTTGCTTGAGGTTTTCCACAGCTAGCAGACACACTGTTCATTTGGGGTTTTTTTTTTTAGTCTGTTTTCTCTGTGTTTCATTTTGGATAGTTTGATCTCTATGTCTTCAGGTTCACTAATTTTTTATTCTGTAATATTTAAACTTCTGTTTATCCTATCCAGTGCATTTTTCATCTCAGACTTTATAGTCTTCATCTTTGGAAGTTCAATTTCAGTCTTCTGTATCTTACATTTGTCTAACATGCTCAATTTTCCCTCTAGCTTCTTGAACAAAGGGAATTCAGTTATAATAACTATTTTCATATTCTGATCTACTAATTAGATCATCTGTGTCATTTCTGTACTGATTTTTACTCACTTTTCTCTTCATTGTGGGTCACATTTTCTCACTTCTTTGCATGCCTGGTAATTTCTAAATGGATTCCAAATTTTGTGAATATTGCATTGCTGGATGTTGGATATTTTTATATTCCTATAATATTCTTAAGTTTTGTTCTGGACTATGGTTAAGTTTCATACCCGAAAACAATTTAATCTTTTCAGGTCTTGCTTTTTTTTTTTTTTTTGTGGTACGCGGGCCTCTC
>NC_041224.1:136131718-136184298 GCF_002837175.3 Physeter macrocephalus
CAGGCTCAGTGGCCATGGCTCACGGGCCCAGCCGCTCCGCGGCATGTGGGATCATCCCGGACCGGGGCACGAACCCGTGTCCCCTGCATCGGCAGGAGGATTCTCAACCACTGCGCCACCAGGGAAGCCCTCAGGTCTTGCTTTTAAGCTTTGTTAGGAGCAATATTTGGTCTAGAGCTAATTGTTTCTCCGCTACTAAGGCAAAACACTTCTGAATTCTCTACCTAATGGTCTGTGAATTATGAGGTTCCCCACTTTGGCTGGTAGAAACAGGAACTATTCCTGGCCCTGCACGGGCTCTGAATATTGCTCCCTCTAATCCATTCCGATGGTTCTATCCCCAAACTTGATTAGTTTTCTCACATGAAAATTCTCATCAGTACCAAGATGAAGAGTCAAGGCGGACCCTCTGCAGATCTCTGGAGCTCTCTTTCTGTGCTGCTTTCTCATCTTCAGTACCTTGTCCTGAGAATTCTGGATAACTTACTCTGCCTCCCCAGCAACATTTTCTCAACTCAGGGAGTCCACCAGGCTCCACTTGGGTTCCCCCTCCCCACACCGTGACCTCACAACCCTCTCAAGGCAGTAAGGTGGGGCAACCATAGGTAGGACTCATCTCATTTGATTCCTGTTTCTCACAGATCACTGTACTTCTCTGCCTGATTCCCAGTGTTCTGAAACATATTTTTTCATATACTATGTCTGGTTTTTTGTTCTAGCAGGAGGGTAAATCTGATCCCTGTTATTACATCATGGCTATAAATGGATGTTCAATTCCATATTTCTAAATAAAAGGCTTATGCTAATATTTCTTGATTTATATGTTTTAGGCATTATTGACTATTGTCTTAACTCCTCACAGAGACCTTTCCTACCAAGCCCAGACCTGGCCTCAGAGTCATCCTCAGATAGCACTTTAGACAGACAGCCCCGACCAAAAGATTGGAGTTAACAAGTTGAAATGCATTTGACATCCTAGGACTAGATGTTAGAGTGCCTTTCAATTCTAATATTTTATGTGATTCTGGTTAGATGTTAGAAGATGCAGTAAAAAATTAGATAAGTTATTATAGCTAATTGGAAACAATTACAATAGAAGTTTGCTAAGTGTCAAAGTTATAACGTGATTAAATGAAGTTTCAGAAAAAAAGTTGTTAATTCATTAACTTTTTTCAACTAGTGTTAGGAGTAGTAGGAGTTGTACTAGGAGTTGAGAAGAGTTAGAGGGACATGTAGAAGGAAGTGTAGTTTACAGTTTCTCACTTCTCACTCAACAATAGCACAGAGGAAGAATTACAAAACGAGGACTCTCTAGGGTCTTTACCTCATCCACAGAAAATACCACAGGTTTGCCACCTGAGGGAGTGCATGGGTTAGGGGTCCACAGAGTGCATAATGAAACTTAAGGTGATTTCAAATCTAAGAATTAAAAAATGATTATATCCCAGGTTTTGCTAATCACATAAATGTTCAGATTTAATGTTCATTTAATTCTTTGAAAACAAAAGAAAAAAAGCAAGTCATCAAAGGATAACTGCTTAGAGGCAAGTGTCACTTAAACAAAAGTTTTCCTTTTATTTGATAAAATAATTTGCCTAAATATGGGGAGGAAAAAAAACCCTGGAGAATGCAAATTTGATAGAAATTTTCCACTTGGATAAAATTAGGGAAACTGAGTCTAACAATAACCACAACAAGCACAGTGTATCATATAACAAATAAGAAAAGGAAAGGTTCCCAACAACTCTTGCACTATTGAGAGAAAAATGCTGGCTCCACATACTCCGTTCTTCTCTGGCCCAACCTCCTCAAGGAAGGATCTGCTGGCATCATGGGCAGGGTGGAGTCTCACTCTGGGGGTGGACGAGGTAACAGATACTCACTCCCCCCACCAACCGGTCTCTCCACAGACACGTCTGACTCAACTGGAAGGTGCTGGTGGTGCTGGAAGACGGAGGAACTCTGGAGAGGACACTCTTGAACACCCTTGCTATTCTCTCTCCTTTTGGAAGAAAAAGCTGAAGGTGTCCTTCTACTTGTAGAGGTTTTTGTGGGGTGTTGTTGCTGCTGTTGTTGTTGGGTTTGGGGATTTTTCTGTCTCTGTAAAACCAAATGGGATCAGGAATCCAGGAGTCACTTCTTTGAGGCTAACTCCAGTCAGGACTTTAAAAGAAGAGCTGGGGGCTTCCCTGGTGGCGCAGTGGTTGGGGGTCCGCCTGCCGATGCAGGGGGCGCGGGTTCGTGCCCCGGTCCGGGAGGATCCCACGTGCCGCGGAGCGGCTGGGCCCGTGAGCCGTGGCCGCTGGGCCTGCGCATCCGGAGCCTGTGCTCTTGCGGAGAGGCCACGGCAGTGAGGGGCCCGCGTACTGCAAAAAAAACAACAAAAAAAGAAGAGCTGGAAGAGTCTAAACTATGCTTCCCAGCTAAGACCTCAGGGGATGTGCATGTGATAGGGGGTTGGGACAGAAGCTCTCTTCAGGAAAAGGGCATGAACATTTGGCCAGAACATCCCTAAAGCAGAACCCCCCACTCTGTAGCAGGTAGCTCCATCAAAGGAAAACTGCCCCTCCCCCAAAACCCATACAGCTGGAACTCAGGAGGAGAAAGAGAAATTCTTTGTACACTTTTCACGAGTTCCCAATTCATTTGTATGCCTTGTTAAGGATTAAGATGATTCCCGCTCATGCTTGCTGACGTACATTCAAGATTATCCTGCTAAATCTCCAGAAATGCCAACTGGGAAACAAACGATGATTGTTCTCTTAAAAGATCTTTGTTTGCCTGTGTGACTGTAATGGCCTGTTGGGCTCCTTCAAGTGCCATCCTGGAGACAACCATGGATGTCTCCGGGACGGCAAACAGGAAAAAAGCAAACCTCTGCAAAGCAGCAGACCAGGGCCACTGCAGGTCCAGCTCCACAAACCTGGTGGCTGGCCTTTTAGCTAAATGCTGAAGCAGGATTCCAGAACCAAGGGCAGGATGCACAGGCACCCGAGGGCGGAGCCAGAGTAGCACATGGCCTCAGCACAGAACTGGGCCGAAGGTTCAGCAATTGAGCCAGTTGTGCCCAGAGCTGGATTTGGGGCTACTGAGGAAATCAGAATCCTTGGCAGGCATCAGAGAACTAGAGGCAGCAAGCACTGCCAGAAGGTCTTGAAGAAGACCTGTGGTTTGTGTGCACATATCCAGCATAGCGTAAGGCAAAGATCTGGCTGTCTAGCAACAACTGGCCATCTAAGCTCTCTCTTCCATCCTGTATATCCTTTCTCTTTCAAGGCTGTCCTCAGAGCCCACTTGATCCTATTTCCCCTGAGTAAAATTTCTCAAGACTTCCTGGAGAGACGAGAAGAGGGATAAAAGGAGAGACTGACCACAGTGCAATTTCCCTGCTGTTCGGCACCTCACCCCCACTTGGCCCCCACCTTAGGCATGGTCCCCCCTCAGCCCGGGAAGGGTGCCTGGACTCCCCTTCTGAGCAGCTACATGAGACCCAATCTTCCCTCCCAGCAACGTCCACCATTTGTAAGCTGACATATAGTATGAGGGAAGCTTAAAGATCTGCCCTGCTCTTTTCCCATCTCTCATTGCCTTGATCAATGCAGGAAGCACTAGCCTCATGGCCAGCAGTTTCCCAGGAACCAGGGAGGGAGGTCTTCAATTTGAGAAAACTCTTACAGGTCTATCCATTTGCCTTTCTAATGTAAAAAGTCAGCCATTAGAGAACAAAATAAAGCATGTATTCAAAGAAATGTATTTTCACTGACATTTGGGCACTCACCTCTTGCTCCACTTTTTTTTTTTAACCTTCTGATTTTGTAAGGGCATCGCTAAGATAAGGCAAGAGGAAAATATACTCTTTATTTTAACTACTGTATATCCATTAAATCTGCTTAAAAGCATTTGTTTTCGTTATTGCACAAAGCTGACTGACAGGAATGTGAAGTTGGGAGCAAGAGCCAAAAGAAGCTTAAGGATTTATTTTAAACATATATCCTTTCTCTCACACCAGGCCCAAGGACCTGGAGATGGACAACTGCCACAGGTCCAGCACAGTCCTAGGGTGGCACCAGAGAAAAGGCCTTGAGATAGCAATAAAGTGGGGAAAAGTATTTTTAATTCCTCATCCTAGAGGACCAGGTTCTAAAGGAACTTGTTTTCCAAAGGCCCTCAAGGATCCAGCTAGCATTAACTTGACAAAGTTTAGCAACAAGGGCCAGTATTGTTGATGAAGGCCAGAATAGGAACATGGAGGGTCAACCTCCAGAGTCAGGCTGCTGAGTTCAACTCCCTCCAGCTGTGGACTTCAGGGAAGTTACTTAACTCCTCTAAGCTTCCATTTCCCTGTGCATAAATGGACATAATAAGTTACCGCTTACTGAGCACATACTATGCGCCAGGCTCTGTTTTGACACTTTCCCTATTATAACTCATTAGTCTTTGTTAACAACCGTAAGCCTTTTACCCATATTAACCCATTTGATCCTTATAACAACCAGAGGAGGTAGGTTCTATGGTTATCCCCATTTTACAGATGGGGAAACTGAGACACAAAGAAGTTAAGTACCTCATTATAAGATTGCCTGGCACGTAGCAAGTACTCAAGAAATGTTAGTTATTGTTATTAGCATTAAGGAGTTCATAAAACCTTAAGCAGGTCAGAAGGAGATGCTGGGTGGATAAAGCAAGATCATACGCTATTTTTCTCTTTTTAGCTTCACATGAATTTGCTATAAACCAGCACCTTCTTTACTAAGTCTCTCTCTTATTTGTCAGGCACACACGCGCGCACACACACACACACACACACACACACACACACACTTTCTCATCCACATGCACTCAGGTTCACCACATTTGCCCAATATCCCGCCAAGCCACAAGAGACATCCTGGCAACCCTGACATAGCTTGAGATTTAAGGATGCTTCGATTCACCAAAAACTTTTGGTGGCCAGTTTAGCTTGATTTTTCTGTGGCCCGGTTGGCCTTAATGAGCAAATTCAAGAGCTATTTTGACTTTAGAGGTCTTAGAAATACTTTCTGGGGGTTTTCTTATTAACCAGCGGACCTGCAGCAATATTAAGACTTTCTACTATAGGAGTCACCCAAGTGTTAACACTGTTGCAGCAAATGGTCGTGTTTCAGCCCTTCCCTCAGCCCTGCCCATGATGTTCCTCATCGGGCGCTGAGAGGGTAGGCTCTTGGGAAAACTGCGGTATTTTCAGACAAGGGAACTGAGACTGGTTCAGAGCAGAAAAGCACACACAGATGTGTTTTAATGAGAGCGGGAGGAGACCTTAGCAGATACCTGGTTAAGACCCATCATCATAAAAGTGACACCTTTGGGCTCAGAGAGCTTGAAGGGGCTTCCCAGAGGTCATGGAACCAAAAGGGGCTTAGAGCTGAGGTCTCCTTATGCAGAGTTTGGTTTTCTTTTCACTATACCTCACACCGGCTTAACCTACTTCACCATCTGTAAAATAAAAAATGTACACTTCTCCCTTTGCCTACTTGGCATTTTCCCACGTGGAACAGAGGAGCCTGAGAATGTGAGGGGAAGAAAGAAGAGGGATAGAACACGGGCCTAGAGTATTGTTGAAAACGCCTGACCACGGGTCATAAGGAAAAGGCATTCTGATTCCCAAACTAAAAAGAAAAATGTCAAATCCCTGAAACCTTGTCAGACTCCCAAAACTATCTTTAATGACAAAGTATAGAAATCACTCAGGTAGTGAATGAAGTTTTTTCCAGAATGTTCTTCATGAGCAGGCACAAAATTTCAATCCTTAAAAATTAAATCTTTATTCTGTGCTTGTGGCTCCTTTAACTGAACTCTTCACAGATGGGGTGCAGAGCCGTGCATGTGTCTGGACCTTCAGTGATGGGGAGCAGTGCTTTGCTTCCTGCACCATCTGGTTCATTGTTCCCAGCTCTAGCCTAGACTCCCACTACAGCCAAGTAATCAGAAGAAATCAGAACACCTCAGGGAAAAGAATCTAGGGCTTAGACTTAACTTCCTCTAAGGGGGATCAAAAACTGAAGGCTGTTCCTTTTCAAGTTTTATTAATCCTGGTTCATAATTTCCACCACATCATTAGTCATTTCCTATTTCTGAAGGGCTGGCAGCAGTCGCCAAGGCATCAGGCAGTAAATGGCCAGATAACTGTGCCACCTGTGTGCCGTATTGACAGTTACCCACAACCGCATCTGGGTGAGAGGCTAATGTGCTTTTTCTAAAAGGGAAGCCATTTAGAAGTGCAGCCCAGTTTTTGATCTCTTACTAAATACTTTTATCCACATCATCTCCCCATCTGGGCCTGGAAGTCATCAGGTGACCTGCGGTACTTTGAAAAGAAAGCAGCAACGGCAACAACAGCAAATCTGCCTTAACCCTGGAGTAGGGTGAGCTCTTGAACCCCTCCCAAGAAAGGGAGGGAGTCCCTGTCTCTAGCTGGGAAAACTCCAGGAGCTGAAGTTTAAAGATAGAATGGAAAGTGACAAGAATGATGTCCAGCAAGATCCCTTTTTAAAAATAGACAGATGAAATATAACTTACAAAGAACTTGAGAGCTGACTAGTTAAGACTAACTCCATGGAGGTTATACCCAGTTCATAATGGCATGTAGGTAGCCACACAACCAAGGGTCTTCTCAAATTCCTGATTCCCTAAGGTCAGATGGTCTCCCAATACAAAAACCCTCAGGAAATTCGGCATGTGACAGGCAGGTAGGATGCCGGGGGAGCCCTAATTCCAATACAAACCTAGGAATACAGGCTTCAGTCTAGGCACCAAAGAGAGGGCTAACAATGAAAAAAGGTATATAGCAGCTTTGTTGGCCAAGCCCTTGACTGGAGACTCTGCTACCCATGGTTTCTGGCCCATACCCAGAAACCTCTGAGCCCATATTTCCACCACTGGCAATTCCTATACCAAGGACTGTAAGAGAAACACAGCTAAAGCTCATTTGCAGATATTTTCATTTTTAAAAGGCTAAACCCTAATACCTGGCCCTTAAATAGCACTTCCATCTGGATAATCCCCAAGCACTTTGCCAAAAGTGAAATAATCACATCCCTACTTATCAAAGAGAAAAGTTCCCAAACTTAAAGGGAAGTTTCCCATAAAGGACAGAAAATTGAAGATACCAAGTTACGGAGGATGCATAGCTTTCCCCCATTACCATTCAGAACAGAGTTTTCTCCTCTTGGAGAACTAACATCTTGAGTGCCATTCTGAGTATTAAAAACGAGCCAGAACAAGTGTTCATATAGGCAAAATTCCCCTGCTCGTCACCCTTGTCTTCCAATGGTAGTACCAGGAGATCATAAAAATGCAATTCCGCAGGGTGTAGTGTCAGCAACCATGGGAACAAAAGTGGAAAAGCTGGAGAAATTAAATCCCTTGTTCTTTTTTCTTATACTTACACGGTGTAAGTATACTGTGTAGGCATGCTTATGCTTAAACTTTTTTCTTATACTTACAAAATGCATCAAAATACCCATCCCATTCCATTTTAAGGAGCCTCTTCTATACATCTGGCCTCTTTTGATCTCTGGATGCTTCTTGGAAATGACTAAATATTCAAATTGGAGCTTTTCTTTTTGACTACATGCACACATACATGCATGCTTACATGTATACATACAAACACCATCCCAGCCTTTGGACTTAATTTAAATCCTCAGATTTTACTCTGATCTTCCCCCTCTGAATACTAAGTTGTAGTCAACAATCCATCCATTAGCTACTTGTCAAAGTATCAGGAAGGAGGAACTACCATTTCTTACCTTTTGATAATTACAATGTTCTTCAACTTAGAGTTTTATCCTCTAGTCTGGTTTTCCCACCAAAGGCTACCGAAAGAGGAAAACAATACTTGTGCTTGCATAGCACCCCAATTGTCAGGAACATACCCATAATTCCCTTGCTGCAACTTAATTCATTAAATTCTCATCAGTCCTATAACTTCCATGCTCACATCCCCTCCACCGAATCAGGTACTGAGAGCTAACACTCCTGCTTGACTGTTTAAAAGTAAATTTGCCTCGTTGCTACACCTTTCTGAGAAGCTGAGCATTCCAGCTCTCTCGATGAACTTAATCTGAACGATGTTGGCACAATGAAAGGAACCAGCTAACAGAACCTGATCTGCATGATGTTTGCTCACAAGGCCTCTAAATCACTTTGCCAGAGGCACTAGGGCCTTCTGCTCCCATTTCCAAACCTCCTAAGCTCCCCCCTGCCCACCGCCCCTCACTGCAATTGCTGTGGTAGCCGAAACCAGGGTTGATTTTTATCTGCATGGCAACCTCACACTCCCACAGCTTCCAAACTGATCAAGTGGCCTTCAAAAATGCCTCCACTTTTTAAAAGGGCTGAGCCAAGCTCTGTATGATCGAGACAGAAAACAATCCCTTATCATGTCGGAAGTAATACTTGTGGTTATCTAAAGCAACGGTAATCATATCATACACTTTATCTGTGAGTGGCTTTTTCCTTCCAGGGGTAGGAATAGAAACTTCTTCTCCTTCATAATGAGCACTATTGAAACTCCAGCAAGCCGACTCTGTTTTTGGCGAAATGCCATTCCCTAGCATAAGCATGTAATCATCTCAAAAAATGTAGCATGGCAGAGAACAGGTACAAGTATTTTCTGGAAATATGTTTGTAAAGGGCAGACTTTATAATAGGTATTGTTTGTGTTAGGACCTTTTGGGCATGTATGATTAACAAGAACTTGCAGTTCTGGTGCCAGCCCACTTAATCCAATAGGGCCTTGTGTAGGGGTTCAGGGGATAGGGCCCAAGAAACAATACAAGCATTTTTCCCTTATACGTGCTGCTAATCATCAGAGAAAAGCACTCTGCTATTTAATCCATCATAGTTCCTTCTGACAGATATTGTGGCTGTCAGCACACCACATCAAAACATATGCTCTATCAGAGTCTCAGCACTAGAGAAGTCTCTAAAATAAAATTATCAAACGGCATCATTTATTGAGGATGACAATCCAACCACAGTCACTTTGTGACTCATCACGCACACAAACACCACAGCACTGGTTGTACACATGAGCTAGGGGCCCTGCAGGTTAAGCCCTCTGATGTCTACAAGACACATTTCCAGGAGAGAAGTAAAATGAAGTTTCCTTTTGCAACAGAGAGAAATTTCCATCTTTGCTTGTCAGATTGGAAACCTGGAACACAGTGCCAGGTGCCCTGTGAGTTTAGCAAATACTGACCCAGAACAATGAAGCACTACGAAGTTTGGTTTTCCTCCTACTTTTCCCCTGGGAATGGTCTCACTGCCCCTTGCCCAGTCCCACAGACTTGCCTCTCACCACAATCTGAGTCCCCGGTCCCAAACTGAATGTGCGATACTTACAAAGGCTCCAAGAGGTAAAATGAGCCCCATTTACCTACAGACATAGTTTTATTTCAGTGACTTAATGTTGCTGAGAGTGAAACAAAGCATTTTAATGCCTAGGACAGTGGTGGTCACTTTTATATCTCCTTTATTGAGCTAGTGTATTTGCCTTTCTGTCATGTAAACAGATTATATAAAGACATTATACACAATGCAAAGAAAATCCAAACTACCTGCTCTGCTTCAGAAGAGAATTGTGAGAATTAGATTTGTACAAGTATGAGTTAAACTAAAGCAGATAGGCTATAGTGAAACCTACAAAGTGTTTTTGCAATATTTCTGCTATATCTAGAAATTTTTCTATTAGATTTCTACTTAATAGAAAATAGTGTTTATTTTATTTAAGTGTTAATTACTAAGTTATGTGCAATTTTAGAGACCAGGCCATTGAAATATATAAAAGGCAATTATTGAAAGGTAATCTTAATCAGCTGTTGTCAACCTCCCAGTCAATAAACAAGAAGCAAAAAATTTAAAATACATTGGAAGTTTAGATGAAAGGAAGAATTCTTGCCAACGTAGAATGGTAAATACTAGATTCTACAACAAATGTCCTAAATTTCTATTCCCAGGAACCTCCAAGTTTGGGCTGTCTTAGATGGTTTAAAAATTTTGTCAGAGTCATAAGGAATGATTTTAGATTGCTTATTGTAGTCCCGTCTGACAATATGGGTCTTTAGTCAACACATACACCAGCAGATGGCTGCCTGTTAAGGAGTTCACAGTCAGAAGCTAACCCTGGATAATGGACTTGATAGCTTTACGTTTCACATTCATAAACAAAACATGTATACTTTTCTCTACATGACAAGATGCCTGCAATAACCACTCTAAGATAAAAAATGGTATAACAGATGGTGAGACAAAAAATTAATACCAATAAGATTTCTAATCTATAGAAAAAGGCAAAGGGGCTCCTGAAAATAAGTTATTTGTTCCTAAGCCCTGCTTCTTTGCTTGGAGCTATTTCTTAAGAAAGAAGCTGCTTCCTTCCCTAACCATATAAAACGCATCCCTGAAGTTATTTATAGTGTTCATGGCCTGGAGGCATCACTTGGTTCTCCCACCACAAGCCCAACCATGTGTTACTATATTAAAAAATGTGAAAAAGTAATTATGGGGTATGGGAGCCAGTGTCTGCAGACACAACCTGCCAAAGAGGAAGTGACAGGAAACTTATGCTCCTCGTTGCCGCTCAAGCACTGCCCAGGCTCCAGGCTCAGAAGAGAGCAATCTGTTCCAAGAAATAAGAGAGGAGCCTGCCCTGGTGAATCAGAAATATCCCTGTTTCTGAATATACAGTAAACTGGTTTCCATTCCCAGGTCCCCTCAGTTGGTCAGACTTTCCAGTCATGTGGAGAGACCACTCATGACATCCTCCCTCAGCAACTCAGCCAGCTGCCTGCCTCAGCTCCCGCTGGACTGGGGAGACTGGACATGTAAGGTCCTGGACTTGGACAAGAGGTCAAAGCCACTAAAACTGGCCCCTAAGATCCCATCCTGCCACTCCGGGGTACTGATTTCTGCCACCCTGTCCTAAATCTAGCTTCACTCTTCTTGCCACCTCCACCCCAGGTTCCTTGTCCTCACATAGGATGTGATGATCCACCCAATACTGATTTCTGGCCCGGCACCCACATGTTCACGACCCCTTCAGCTCTCCCCTTAGAAGATGGTCTCTACCACCATTGGGATACCCATGCGTTCTAGCCCTGGGGTCAGAGAGAAAAAGTATTCCAAATATCCCTAACTTGAACCCCAGAGAGCAGAAACTTATCAGGGAGAGAAGTCTACATTTCTGGTAGAAAGGCTCGTGTTCCCAAGAGGCCTCAGCTTAGGAAACGTTCATTGAGAGAAGTTACATTTCCTCCCAGGCCCTCCATCTGCCTCTGGTCTAAGCTACAAAAGGAGTTCCCTTCTGATTTAGGAAAAAAGAGACAAGCCCCTACCCTCCTCATAAGAGAGCCCCGGAAGTCTGGAGAATCCCTGCTATCTCAGGAAGGCTTCATCTGGAAGTAAATAATTGTTGCTATCTCTTTACTCAACTTGATTACCTAAATGCAGCACTATATAAACTTCCAAAGAAGCAAAAATTTACCCACACACAGCAAAGTATCTTCTAAAAACTGATTTACAGAAGTCTTTTCCAAATAATTTTTTTAAAGAAAAGTGAGTCATAGATGACTGAGAATGCAGAGGCTAATGGGAGGTCAGGAAAATGTCCTCCTCACTGCCTTTTTAATATAACTAATTCAAATTAACCTGTTTCCCTAGTTAATATTCTATGCACATGAAATGTAGTCATATTATAAACACATAAAGCTTGAGTTCCATTTTATTCAATACATTCTGCAGTTTTAGAATATGAGTAAATGTTGATTTCTAAAATTCCCTAAAAATCTTCCCTTCAAGTTTGTTTTTTAACTCTGGGCAATAACATATATATAGAATTTAAACAGATATCAATTGATACAGCTGGAAAGAAGACTTTAAAAATCAGAGAAAATATTCTTATAAGGCCGATCCATGGCAACCTTCCACATTCAGAAACTGGTTTATAGCTTTCTGAGATGCCCTGTTAACCTCCCAAAGATCTTTAGACAAGCTTAAGTTATCTCATTATCCCAGTTTTCCCCCTTTCATCTTTGCCTCCTAAATCTGTTTCTTTACCACTGTAGTATCCACAATGCCACCTGCTGGTTATAGGAAGTATCTCCATGGCTCCCAGCTCTCCTTTCTGGAATTTACTTAATTAAAGTCAATCAATGACTGCTAGAAAAGCCACAGGAACATACGCTTAAGAAATAAAAGAATCAGCGAGATGAGCGAGATACCAATTCATGGAGGTTTAATATGACCCAACATATACACCTGAGACAAAAGTCTGGCTATTTTAAAGACAATATTTTTAAAGTTAAACTGAATATTTGCAATTTGCTTCATGCAGGCTGGCAATAGGGGTCTGTGTGAGAATATTTTTTTAAAAAGGAAGAAAGGAAGGGAGGGAGGGAGGAAGGGAGGGAGGGAAGGAGGGAGAGGAGGATGGAGGAAGGAAGGAGAATGGAAAGGAAAGGAAGGAAGAAAGAAAATGATGAGCAAGGCTAAATAAATGATTAAAATTTTTCCAAATTTCTTTATTTTCTTGTACCCACCAATCCAGGATTTCTACTTTTTCCCTATCATAATTGGTTAGATGAGAATAAAGCTTTAACTCAATCCCTTGACTTTGATTCATAGCAGTTCCTTCTCCACCAAAAGTTACAGCCCCACCTCCCTTAACCTGGAATCTAAGAGCCAGCACACAAATGATAGTCACAAAAGCATCTACAAGCATGTGTGAATGCAATGCCCCTCCTCCCATTCTCAACCTTTCAGATGGTTCAACTATTTTCCATGTGTCAACAATGTGCCATTTGCATCTCAGGCCTCAGCCAGGCAAAAGATAAGAGAGGATAACCTTTAGAAACCCAAAACTAATGAATATGAATGAGGTCATTCTTGCAAGCTTTACTGTAGGACAAAGTAGCACACAGGGAAAACATTTTTGCTTCAAGGCTCCTGAGAAACATTAGCTAATCAAGTCTCCTAACTAGCCCCTGGAGTCTAGACTGGCAAAAGGTCATTATCCCTCTAGCTGGTAGGCAAACTAAGACACCCAAAGGTTACCATTTCAACATCAATTCCATGTCATTGATATTCTGAAGTGACATTGGAAAAAAGATGCTGCAAGAAGCTTCTCATTGACTGTAAGTGCAAAACAGAAAACACACCCAAGTCGGGAGGCACTAAAAGCTTGGATGAGTATTGAACCAACCATTATTCGGTAATGATTTTATCAGAGCATATGATTTCAGAAATATAGATTCTCTACCTAAATAAAAAAGACTTGCAAGATTTAGATTGCAACTGAGTAATAATTTCAAAGAAAAGAAGTTTCTGTATTTAACCGTTTAGGATTTATTTGGGGAGTTGGTTAGGTTTCTTTCTTTTTCCCCAGTCCTTCCCAATTAAAGGCTAAACACGGAAACTACAGAAAGGATAAAGATCACAAATGTGATCTTCAGCCTTGAGCTCTAACTGGCATATCCTCCCATTTTAATTTTATTTGTATTTGCTTTCCTCTTTCTAAAAGTATAAACTGAACCCTGACATTTTTCTGCCTTCTAACAAATTCAGGAACTCTTACATTTTCCTTTTTTTTTTTTGTTTTTTCTTTTTAAGTCTATAAAGTTCAAAATATTTTCTGTCAAGTTGGCAAAGCTCCAGTCGGCCCTTCACCGCTGCAATTAAAGTGATTTTTCCATCCGAATATAACCTGACATGGAGAGGAATTATAAGAGCTCTATATAAATCTATTTTGATAGATTAGTTACCTCACTAAGCATATTTTTATACTCATCACAAATGTTTATATGTCCTCACAAGATTCAGATTGTTCTAGGAATTGTGAGTCAAAATAACAGCGGTGGTCACTATGTAAAGGGAAAGCTGAATTTAGGATGCCCCTTTAAAAGCAAGCAATAACCTAGAAAGCAAAAAAGGAGGCTGCCACTGCCTTTTATTTCTCTTAATGTTGATGTAACACAAAACAAGCTAAACCCACAGTAGAACTAGACAAAGTCAAACAATATATTCAACTTCGGGAAGCTGGTGCAACAGGGAATGCTGTGTTATAAAGCATTACTCTTACGTCATCACTATTTCCAGAAAATGCTCAACGTTCCAACATTTGTTCACTTAATACAGGATTCACTTCTCAGTCGAGGAGGACCTTGGGAACAGCACACTCAGCGCTCAGCAGTTATTTGACCTATTTTACTAATGTGTTTGGGAAGGAGGTTAATTAACAGTGGATGGCTATATCCCTAAGCTTAATTTTTCCAACAGCCCTGCTCATAAAAGGAAAAATTGAGTATGTATTGAAGGAAGCAAGCAATTAAGTTGCACAAATAGTGAGCTCATTGAACTGCAGCTGACTTCTATCATGTCAAAGAACAACTAAACACAGAAGCAATAAAAAGATTGTTGCCACGACCACCACTGAGAACCGACTGGCAATAAAGATGAATAACTTCCTACTTGAAGATTACTTGATTAAAGCTCTTTAGAAACCAAATGTTACACATAGGCATAAATGGAGCAAAATATTTTAATGTGTGTTTGGCAGGTTCAGAAACATTTTATAGTCAATTTTAAATGAAGGTTTATATAACAACAGTAAACTCCACTTAAAACGGCCTTTCCAATTGCTGTTCTTGCAAGCAAGCTGCAGTGTTCCTGGGGAAGGGTTGAACCATAAAAGTCCCATGCCTAACAGAGTAAGGGGAGGGCCAACCGGGAGCAGAATTCCACAGGACCAGGTCCTCTGAAACCAAACCCAAGAGCAGAGCCAGAAAAGCCCATTCAGATGGCTGTGACCCTTGAAGGCAAGTAAACAGACTCCCTGTAGCAATAACCAGGAAATCTCTCTCTCCCCAGCCACCCTCTGCTCCCCTGCCCCCCTTCCAAAGCTCCAAAAGGTCAAGTTTTAGCCCAAACTGCCCTTTAAGAAAGTTTGCTCACATCTAGGAGTTCAATACAGGCTGGCATCAGAACCGCTCCCAGGACTATCAGTATCAGTTAGGTGGGACAGGCATGATTTGACCAGGAAAATGTGTCTGACAGAGGATTCGGCTCTCAACTTACAAGTGTCTGTGGACATGTCTGGAGATTATCAGCCTCTTTGAGGGCTGGACCCCAGCACTTAACTGCTGCCTTTAGAGGGGATACCATGGAGAGTTAAAAAGACGGAAAGGAGGAGGACTTTGCTGTCAAAGTTGCTTATAAGCTAACATCAAAAAATAATAAGCCACCCTTTGCATTGCTGCCCTCAAACTCACGACTGTGGAGAATTAAAGCCAGTCTATTGAAAATAAAAGTCTGCCACCCCATGTCTATCCTTTCCCTACCCCTGCTATCCCCATCTCTAAAAGGGAGGGTGGCTGACAATGTGATTTTCTTCTGAGCTTTTCCCCTCCGCTTGGTCTTCAAGGGATCAGAGCCTAGCAAAGAAATTATGGTGAGCATTTCTCGCCCTTCCTCATCTCCAGCCCTCTCCTCCCTGTTCAGAAATGATCTTCTACGGGCCCTGTTTCTTCTTTCTGTTCCACACAGCACCTATCAATGTACAGGGTATACGGTAGGCGTTTAATACATCCTTTTTGGCTACTATCAGCAGGAAAGGCTCATATTTATGTACTTTTGGAAGAGTTATTTTATCTTATCCATTCCTGCTGAAATAATCAAAGGGATCAAAACTGGAGAAGCAATTTTGTGCCACAACTTGGGGAAAAAAAGGAAGCATAATATCCTCCATTTTCTTGGGTGGGAATTGGGACCCAAAGCGCCCTGAATAAATTGTTAGTATGCTTATATAAACCACATGGTGCCTTAAGTTCACAATCTAATTAGATCCACCCATTATACACTGTTTTCCAGAGATTCAGAGCTGAATTTGCTGCCTGGGATTTTTAAATATTTAATTTGGGGAATTATAACCAAACCAAATTCATATGGCAAACTTCAGAATGGCTTTATCAGATGAAAAGTAGATATTTGGAATTTTGGTAACACTTTTCACTACCTTTGAAGAGGACCAGTCATTGGATATGTGATATGCAAATATAATAAAGAAATGAGTTAGGAAAGAGTTTGAATATTTATATAAATTACATCTCATTTACAGGAAGAAAGCACAGTGGTACAGTCCCTGTCTTCCATTTTGGTGTCTCCACCTTGAAGCCTTGCATTGTCTTTGAACTCCAGGCTCTTGGCTAAGACTTTCTAACACTGTGCACCAGAATTCTGGAGATGGAATAAGTTGTACAGCACAGGAAAAGTGGTGGAGAAAGAAAGTCACAACAGTTCGGAGATGGGAACTGTCTGCTCTCTGGAAACCCCTCCAGCCTTAGGTTCACTATCCAAACTCCAAGACTCTTCAGTTCCCCTGTGTTAAAAGAACAAGAAAAATGCCTACGAAAGCCCACGGTTTCCTTCCTTCTCAAGGAGAGGAAGCAGCAGAGGTAGCAGATGCCCATGTGTAGCCAACACTTCCTCCAGGGCTGGTGTCCATTTCCACCCACTGGATTAGAATTTGGCAGCTTCGTAACTGGCAGGAGATATGTGATCCAAGAATCCATTTTGGCTCCAAGTTTAGCCTTATAAAGGCCAGTTCTGTCTAACTGTGAGAATCCTATAAGCATTTTTAAGGATTTCAAATTGCCTCATCCTCAAGAGTATGGCCGGAGGAAGGGGATTTAGGTCAAAGAGTCTATCTCAAGGAAGGCTCAAGATACTCTTCAGAAATACCTTGAGATTAGGGTAAAACAGAAATATGTTCAGAAGTGACAAAAAGAAAATATACCTTTTCTTCTCCTCCTCTGAGGAATCAGAAAGTGTCAAGATCCTAGATCAAAAGCAAAATAGGGTATAATTCTAATAATGGAATTTAGAACAAATAACTGTAACAAGCTTGTCTTCAAAAAAAGAAAGAAATGGTATATATAATCAAAGTATTAAAAATATCAATTTAAGCATTCATTGTTTTCTCCTTCAAACCTTCTCCTAAATTTGCTTATCTCAGCTCATGATTTCTCTATTTACCAATCACCTGAAGTAGAAACTTCAGAGTCATTTGTGTATCCCACCACATCCAATTCTAGATTCTGAATGTCTCCTGGATTACACTCTCACTTCTGCTTCTACTGTCACTGCCCTATGTCATGTCATCTATACTTGGGTTATTGTAATAGCCCCCAATGAATCCACTGTCACCACTTGCTTTCTCTCTGCCCCAAGTCTTCTTTCACATACCTAACAGTTACCTTTCTGAGGTACAGTCATAATCATGGCACACCCTGTTAGTCCAAAAGTTTTTACTAGCTTTCTGGGATATTTTTAGAATAAAGGCCAAATTTCTTAGCATAGTATTCAAGGCTACTAATAAACTGAAATTGTTCTATACTTCAAGACTTATCTGCCATTTTCTCTTCACACACAGCTAATGCTCTACCCAAAACAGACTCACCTCCTTTCTCAGATCATGTCATGGACTTTCACACTTCTAGAACTCTGCATTTTTCTTCTAGCTTCATCTATTCAAATCTTGCTTCTCTTCTAAAGACTAATTCAAATGTCACACCTCGAGGAAGCCTTATCTGATTCCAAGGCAAAACAGATTGCTTCCTCCTCAAAGCACACATAACAACACTTTGTTTACCCCTTTGTTATAATGTTTGTCCCAATCTGACTTGTATTCACTATTGTGGAATTCTCCATCTCTTCCTAAAAAACAGAGACAGTAGTTAATCCCTCTAAAGATGGTCCTGGGTGCCAAGCATGGTGCCTTAAATAAGACAAGTACTTCATAAATGGTTCTTATACTGGAATTGACCAGTATAGGAATTATGAATTGTCACTAAAAGCTAAACCATGGATGAAAGACTAAGTTGAGAATCACAATCAAGAAGACTTGGTGGGAAGGAGGGAACCTCAATATATGTCACCCAAACTGAGGACAACGAATACATCTTTCATAAAAGAATAGAGATGACCTAATCCATTGCTTCTCAACATTTCTAAATTCACACATACTTGTGAAGGGTTTGACTCTGATTGAGAACTACCATCCTGACCAAATGGAGAGACCACATCTTTTTCAGCAGTAGAGACTTAAGTGCTACATTTAAAAGGGTTCAATCAAGGCTCAACAGATAAACACCACAATAAAAAATGATATATATAATATATATAAAATACAAATAAAATAAATATATAAGTATAATATATGTTATATATATACACACGCATCTGAGATACTGTTTCATTTAAATAGCTCTACACACAGAGATCTAATGATGTCATAATAAAACAAATATTTAGTTCACATTTTTGCCTTCATTCCAAAAAGGGAAAAAAAAGCCAAGAAGTAAAACCATCTCCTTAGCCTATTGGCATTAAGTAATCAAATTCCCTGCTACTAAGAAATCTGAGACAGACTAATTACAGTTCTTATTCTTGCCTGGAATGAAAAAACGAACTCAAACTTCCAAAAGAAAATCATAATTTTCCAACATCTTTCTGTCTCTACCCTAAAACTTTTAAGTCAACTCTTCCTGAGATGAATCACGTTAAGAAATGAATCGCTTAATTGCACCATATAAGCTAAACAGTAAGCCATGACCTCATCACCCTGGATGTAATAAAAGGGCAGAGACACTCAGGCATTTCAACAACATCTTAATTCATGCACTGTTCTGGTTTATTATAAAGCAGGCCCGTACGCAGGAAGACATTTTTTTAAATGCTTTTATCTTCGTTTTGCATGTTAGCAGATCTCACGGTCTCGTACCTCTGCAGATAGACGCCTGGACTGTGCTAAAGCTAAGCAGGCAGGCCAATGAATTTATTTGAGAAAGAAAGAAACCCAGCCTTGAAAATGACACAAGGACTTAAGATGAGCTAAGAGTTGAAGGACCTCAAGCTACACAATTACTCAAGCCAAAAACACACAAACAAACAAAACCTGGGACTGAACAAATATCTGAATGCCACAGCCAGACCAGAGAAGAAGCAACAGGAAGCTGGTGTAGTTGAGCTTGAGAAGAAAGGCTAACAATACAATACTACGTCCCTTGCATGGCATATCACTTTCTGAGCCTTGATTTACCACGAAGTCCTCTTTCTGATGATTACTAGTAGCATTATTATTTTGCTAGAAGTAGCATTGGTAGATCCCATCTATACATGGAGACCTCTACAGAATGCATCCCATATGAGCACAAATCTCTATCTACTCTGTACCTGGTACCAGTGAAAAATTATTTCTAAAATGATGGTCTGATGAGAGAATAAATTATTTGGATAATTTTTCAAGAAAGTTAATCTTTGTGTATGGAAAAGACTGTATTTGTGCCATATCTACAAGTAACTCCAAATATAGATATTTCAACAAGAGTTAACACTTTAGCCTATCAAATCACAAAAATGCACTTAACTTGTTTAGGATGGAAATTGCCCCAGCAGATCAAGGTGGTACAGAAAGGTACAGTCACCACCAGAATCAATAGTATTCAATAATTCCATAGGCTCAAACACGGACCTGGAGTGAACAGTCTTCTTCTATATCATTTCCTAGCTACATTGCTCTATTGTTTCCAGTGTTTTCAGATGGTGCTATTGCTTGCAAATAGCGGTAAGCTTGCAGTTTTGCATTCCACTGCTTATCACTCTCAGAGCCTCTACCAATGGGCCTTCTGTTCTGAGTGTCCCAGTTAGAACTGTGCCTCCATCTTCAAAGTGGGCTCATAGGAGAAAACAGCAAAGTTGAAAGCACATAGCCCTGGGTTCATGATCTCACTCATACTGTATCCCATAGAGCAAGATGGTTCCAAGAACGGTAGTTTCACCATCTGTAAAAAGGGAGTAGCCACTTTTACTTGCATTCTGAGACTCAAGAGCTATGAAGCAGTGATTTATAATATAAGCAGCCAATTCTACAGACAGATGCTTTGGTAAAAATTAGGCATACATTTTACGAGAACTGTTCAGAAATAGCCGAGCAGACTGTTAGCAGAGACCAGGAAGATTCTGCCTCATAATCAAGATTAAATCCCTTTCTGTGACAACACCAAGCTACAGTGTTTGTGACTGATGTGGCCTTCATATTACTAAAATTAAAAAATGTGCTCTGCTCTACTGACCGTGGCGTACATTATTTTCAACAATGTCATTTCTGTAAGAAAGGAGAAACAAGGGGGGAAAAAAGGCCTCTTGTAAAAATCTTTTGTCCAAGCACCTTGGAAGAGCTCATTTCTGGGAATGGCCTAGCACCTTTAGAAGGTAACAGCATTGTCCCAATCAGTTACAAAGAAGTTAAGGAAGACAATACTCCGAAATTCCACCAGCTGGTGGAGTTAGGATATATACCATTTAACAAAAGCATTGACACAAGGGAAACATAAACACATGAAACTTTCCTTTCTTCCTCCATTTGTTCAATGCTGAATGGCAGCAAAAGGAAAGGAGGAAAGGAGTTTCAACTTCCCGGGGTCATCCCCCTCCTGATAAGAAAGTTCTTCACAAAGTAGGAATGAAGAAAAGCATGTGCATTTATAAATTTCTAAGACATTTCAGGATTCCCTAAACAGAAAAGAGTATGTTCAGAATACCTAAAAACAAAACAAAACAACGACAAATAAAAGTTGAACTTAATTTAACTACAACATTGGCTGGTATTTCTAGAGGAATGGAGGGATGCTAAAGTGAGAAAAAGAGATTAAATATTCAAGACCATAATAATAATCCATGAACTTACTTTACTGGTATTTCAGGATTTTTCTCCATCAAATTTTAAGTACATAAGAAAACTGTATGCATTAAGGAATCAGGGACTGAGACATTCTTGTTTTCTGTTTTCACTGTTTACAAAGCAACCTTGAGCAGCCCTAGTTTATCTTTGGCGCGCTGTGTTTGCTGACTTGTCGGTGTTTAGATCAAGTTTTGATACTTGTGTCTTTAGCTGACCATGAAAAGGCAGCTGGCCCAGAGAGGCCAGAATCAGGGAGAGAGAAGTTGCAAGGCTTTATCAAGTCATCCGAGAGGCCCTGTTGTGCTCATCCTTTGTAAACAATAAGACATGTCAGTGTCCCTGGTTGCTGTCATTGCTGACAGTTCTCTAAAGACCAGTAAGTGTTGAATTCTTTAAAGCTGGATTGCGCCCAGTGAGAGAAATGATAGTGTGAGATGAGGGGGCCTTCATGGATATCTGAGTACCTTGGGAAAAGAGAGGAATTAAGGCTTTTCACTCAGCAACCTAATGAAAACTAGACAAATAGTCTTGCATTTAATATATAGTTTCCACCAATTCATGCTTCTTTTGTTAGGAACAATTCCAGCCTGTATAGGAAAAGAGACAGATATAAAGAAATAATTTCTCATTGACAAGGGAGCTTCAGGTAAAGCAATGCTTATGAAAGGACAAGAGAGTGAGTTTATATTGGTAAATTTCCATTGCACAACCATTTCATTGCTTTAACTTCATAGACCCCAAAACTTTATGTCCTTGAACAAGTAATCAAATGCAAAAGGACAGAACTAAATAATCCATCTGGGATAGCCAAGACTGTATGCAAAACACAAAGAATAAAATACAAGGCTTTAAGGAGTATGAATGAGAAATTGTGGCAAAGAAGAAAAGGATTTGAAAATAAGTTACAAAAGCAGTATCTAGTGCTTAAAGAATAATGAACTTTACATGCTCTGCTGTAAAATCCATAAAGGTATCTTTCGAACAAGGACTTATTTGTGTAAGTTAATTAGATCACAAAAAAATCCCAATTCACACCATTATTCACCATTTCTAACCTCAGACTTTTAAAATGTATAAAATGAAGATCAAATTATTTTCATGGAAACTGGCAACGTGTTGAGGTAGAATAAACTCCACATTAGGTATCACAATCTCATTATAACAGCAATTGGTAACGTTATATTCAAGACTAATTTTGCCATGACATTTAACCTATAGATTTTGAGGTTAATCATGCTTCTGAGGAAAGGAAATTTCCAGTGTTTCTATTTTGTTCTTCCTAGGAAGATTTCCTGAAAACATTTGCTCCATCAAATGATCTAAAATGTCTGAGAGGACAAAATGTCTTAGATCCACTTGTAAAATATTAGGCTCTAAAACTTTGAGAAGGATTATCCTTTCAATGTCAAATTCATCCCTGAAATAAAGATCATCTCCACAAACAAGTCCAGAACCTAAGAGTATATTATTTAACTTGGATTTTTACTTGTTTCTATATAATAAACACTCTTTGATTATACAGAATTATATTCTTCCCAAGTTTGTTCTTTTTACCCCTTCAATTTTCTTGATTGAAACAGCCAAACCATATCTTATACAGCTAAAGTCCAAGCACTGAGTCTGAGAGTCCATCTGATCCATAGAATGCAGAGAGCAATTTAAGGAAAAAGTTTACATATTTCTATTAACTAAATAAAAGTCAACCCATTTTCCTAATTTTCCTATAAGCAAAAAAATTAAAGACCTATTGTCATGGCCTAGACAGACACTGCTGAGCAGCTTTCCAAAGAGCAAATGGTAAAAATAAAATAAAATGAAAAAGATTTGCCTGTCATGGGAGTTGGTCAATAAAATGCAACAGTGTTTATTACAACATTTAAAGTCTGTGATTAAGAACACCAAAAGGCCTAAACTAGAAAGGTTTTCAGCCTGTAATTTCCCTGCAGTCCTGGCCTGTACTTCCTTATGAGTTAGCTCAGCAGGGCTTTTTTTCCATGTCCATCATCAGCTTGTAATTATTGCCATTCTCAAAGCTATGCCAGATGGGTCTTTAGAAGCAGGCATGCAGCTTGTTTATGAGAGAAAGAGCTGTAATATTACTCTACACAGAGACCTATCTGGTCCTACTCAAAAAGCCCCGCTCCTCCCTCCCCCAACAAGTCACCCCCAGCACGATTCTTTCTTCCTCCCCTAGACAACCCTCTCAGTTTCAGCTCCCTGTCCCAGCTGAATGGCCTGCTGAAGGGCTGGGACCATGGGAGCCAAGAGATATCTGTATCTTAAAGCATATGGCCTAATCGTCACCTTTCACCATTCACATATGGAAATGAGGCCAACACCTAAGGGAAAAGCAAACTGTGGACTCTCTTTCCCCTACATATTCTTGTGCAGAAGCTCTATTTAAAACAGCAGAACTGCAAGTCTACCTTTCAGAATACAGATCTGCAGAGATACCACAACTCTGCCTTCCATTTCTCTTTTCCAGCAAGTCCTCATTGGCTAGAAGTGACATTCCCAGCAAGATTCTCCCTTTATTCCCTTTGCCTGGTAGGAAGGATAAACATTTGCATGAAGGTTGAGGTCAAGGAGCTGTGCAAAGCAACGCAGGGAAAGGCAAAAGCACCTAACCGGGGTTCATCTGGTGATAGGCCTGGGGTGTTAGGTATCCCAGAGGGCCAAGCAGAGCTTCAATCAGCAGTTAATGAGGCAAGACCTGCAACAGATAGCCACTTTTAACTTACAAAAGCTTTTAGATGTCTCTGTTTACTTTGATCCATTTCAGTTAATTTGAGCCTGGTTAAGGTGCATTTTCCTCTTTTTTTTTTCTTTTTTTTTTCTTTCTTTTTTTTTTTTTTTGGCTAGATAAACCCTCTGCTCCCACCCCATCTCCACCCCCACCACCCAAACAATAGGATCATTTACCAACTTCATACTTAAACAAGTTTTGAGATCTTCTGTCAGGGTCAGCAACAGTTATACAAAATACAATGCGAGGAAGGCCGGTACCACAGTCTGCCTATAGAATGGTAATTTCAAAATCCCACCAGTGAAAGATAAATGAAAAGAAAAGGGCGGGACAGGAAAGGCTTGATTTTCAAGGGAGATTTAGTTATTTGTTTCTGATTAGGTGAAGTACGCGTTCTTTTATCCCTTGTTATTTTACCCATGATGACCAGAGAGCTTTCTTTGTTACAGTGGTTCAGAGCGAATAAAACTAATTTACTGGAATGTGAAATAAGCCAGAAAGAAACTGTACCTGAGGGTCACAGACGAGGAGGTCACTTAACTGGCCATAGTTTGCAGGCCCCCGGGTTGGGGCTGGAATCCCGTCTGGGAAGCAGGAAAGGGCTCCTGCGCTGAAGGATTTGTATGTGGGTCTGCCTGTTAATGGGGATGTGCTGGTGTAACGAGCTTTTAATTAGGTCAGCGCGGTGCTTCACCCCACAGTCCTGTGGGCCCGCGTCTGAGGGACCTTTCCACCCACAGGTGCAGATAACAGGGCTGGAACCCTTCCCGGCATGCCCTGGGCGGCCTCGCTATCCCAGCATGCTCCAGGGCTGCCCTCGCCTCCAACCTCGCCCCTTTCCTACTTGGTTTATATCTTCTTTCCTACATCCTTCGCTTATTCTCTCTCTCCCTCCTGTACCACTTACCAAAACACCTTTCCCTTGCTCAAAATATCATATTTGAGGCAGGTGTGTATTAAAAAAGAAAAAGAAACTTCTAGTCATCCAGCCAGCAAAATTAATTTAACAAACACAACACACATGCGCAGGTTTGATTTGAGAGAGATACATATATATATGGCTCAAAAATATACTTTTCTCAACTGAACCATATTCCTGTTCTCCACTCCCCACCCCTGTCCTGACTTCTGCTTTTCCGGGAAGTATTATGAAGACGTATAAGTTAATGGAAGGAACAGGATGAAATCTTTCTGCACTTTTGCCCTTAAAGAAATTGGAACTACTTTAAAGTGTTCTTTTTGAAATCCTGTCCACTGAAGACCCCGAGGAATCATCAGGAAAGTAGAAGTTAGGAAACACAGTTTCTATTTTGAGTCCTTCTTGTTGGGAAAGGGAACGACTAGGTACCCAGCTTTGAGCTAATGTTACCTGCCAGAAGGGCGTTAGACACTGAAGTTTCTTTATCTGTAGCTCTCACATTAGAGCCTCAACAGTAATAGTTTTCATTTATTTTGCTCTTTACCAAGTCTTTAAAATGAAAGTAAGGCTAGTTTATCACTGAAGAACATTGAACTCTGGTTAAAAGGCATTAAGATCAGAAAAAAAACAAGTCCGGAGATTTTAAACTATATTGATGAGAAAGGTAATAGTAACAGCTAATATTTACTTAGTGCTTATAAGGGACAACTGTGCTAAATGCTTTAGGATTCTGCAAATTTGTAGTACGTTTCATGTATAAGCTCACTAAATTCTTTCAGTTAATGATGGTGGCAGTTGCTAAGCTATAGGCCAAGTTATTCCTTTCATTCACAGTCTAGGGAGAGATGACACGGGCATGTTGAGTCACTCAAAACAGGCTCAAACCACCCCAAGGAGTTTGCTTGATGAAAGGTTTTCCTTTCCTTCAAAGCCACTTCCTGTGTCACATGACCTGTATCACTCCAAAGATAATAACACTTCATGCTTCCAGAACACTTTTATCCAAAGATCTCGAAGCATTTTCAAATGTTAATTAAGCCTTCACCATCCTGGAAGATAGCAATGCCAATCTTGCTGTTTAAATACTGTATTCCAGAACACAGGTTGTTCTAATCACTGAGAGGGAGATGGAGGCCTCTCTGAGCAAAAATCCAGTGTATAAACCACCACTCAAACACTGATGACACCCAGAATTGCCCTATGTCTCCTGGGGAACCACCACAGCATCTCTATTCTAAATTGTCCCCTGCTCCCACTGGTTGTTTCCCTTGGAAGAACCACATGGAAGAAAAAAAGGGGTAAGCAGAAAAAAAGGCTTTCTAATAGTTCCACTTTGCCTAGGGGTAAAAATGTATTTTTTAAAAAATAGATAAGCGCTTTCAACAAGCAGCTAGGTGCCTTTGTTATGTTTCTTCATTTATCATGATAACCAGAGGGGAAAAAATAACCAACTTTTCCCAAGGCTTAGATGTGGCTATTAAGACTTCAGTTTACCTGTCCTCCTATTTCACAGGCATCATGGACCTCTCTGATACAGCCAGAGAACAGTCAGATTTCAGGCAATTTGTGTATCCTTTTGGTCTGGATAAAAGAAGACCATGTGGCAACCAAGACCCTTCAAGATTTGACTTTTTTCCAGCTTCATCTCCCTTCACTCTGCTACGCTGGCTTTCCCTCCATCCTTCCAATAAGCCAAGCTTTTTTCCTACCGCAGGGTCTTTGCACAGGATTTTCCTGCTTCCTGGGCTGCTTTATCCCCTATGCTTAATGAAATTCCTACTCTTAGTTCCCAGTTTAAAGATTACTTCTTCAGAGAAGAATTACATTTCTATTACTAAATTAGCTTCTATTAATATTCTAATGACAGACTGTTTTGGTAATAATTCATGAGATTTTCTTTGTTTAATGTCTCCCTTCTAGATTAGAAGCTCCACAAGAACGGGAACTGTGTCTGTTCTGTTCACCACTGCATAACCCATGCCTGGCATTTTAGATGACCTCGAAAAATAGCTGTTGAATAAATTAATGAGTGGACCGAATCTTTTAACGTAGTTGGCAAATCACATTTTTCTTTTGAAGTGATATTACAGGGTAAAGAGGACAAGAGAGAAATAGATATCAGAAGTTTGGTTGCAACCGTTTAAGGTCTTAGTTTATTTCTATCAATACTGAGAATAGCAAACAGTATTTGAACTATTTGAATAAATACAATTTTTACTATATATTAAGCCTCTGGAGTAGGTGTTTTACCTACATATTCTCACAGTAACCTTGGGAGGTAGGATACTATTATCCCCATTTTGTGCTCATGAGGACTAAGTCATTCTCCCGTGTCTCAGAGACTCCTCCTTCCATTTATTTGTTTATTGAGCACTCACTATTTGCCAGGCACTGCAGTGACAGAGTGATGAATGAGACAGTCATGGCCTCCTTCTTGGAGCTTCTGTCTTTGATCCTCCATAGCAATAGCAGAGTGCATTCTGACATGTAGTTGGTGCTCAATAAATACTTAACAAGTGTGAATCAGGTTTAAAAAAAAAAAACCTCAAGAACTATAATTGAATCCCTTCAGAGTTTTAAAAGTTCCACAATACTGCTACAATACTGGTGATCATTACATGACTTTGCTGGGGGACATATGGTTTACCATTTATTCTGTAAAGATGTAGAGTGCAGAAAGAGGTCACAAATCATTCCAATATTAAAATAAAAAATACAGTGATGTCAATAATGAGCTTTAATTAATGGTGCCATATTGCAGCCAAAATGATCTTTCTAAAATACAAATTAGAAAACCAGCTCATGTCTCACCCATGATTTATAACCTCCTAGGGCTTCCCATTGGCCTTGGGATAGAGGCCAGTCTTTCCATCTTCTTGACGTGGATGACAAGAGCTTGACTCCCTCTTTGGAATCAGTCTCTTCTACTGACTACACTCACTACTTTGCAGACTTTATAAAAAACATTTAACTCCTCCAGCACCTCTAGGCCTTAGATAGAATGTTCCATCTTTTAGTAACACTCTCCCTGCACTCCCCACCATCACTCGCACTCTTTGCCTATGTTGAGAGGATGGTTTATTTGCGTGCAGGATTTTTACTGGGCAGTGCTCCTAGGAACAATACCCGTGAACGGGGAGGGAAGCAGTATTGGGCAAAAGGAAAAACTTATCTGCAGCACAGGTGCAACTGAAGCCTCAGCTGATCTTCTGAGGAACTCTGGAACTGAGATGGCCCTTCAGAGATGTCTGAATTAAGGTAAGAAGGTGGCCCTTTTACGTCAGCTGCTCCTAGAGATAGAGAGAACTGTGAGCAAGGCAGCTTCCTTCAGCAGAGAGTGATTCCCAGGGAAAGACCTCAGCTGAGAATCAACAAAAGGTAACACTACCGCCAGCAGGGGAATGAGTGTTTCAGTCCTTAAGGAGGATCTGGGTGACACACCACAACATCCATGACAGTCTGGTTAACTCTAGTCATCTTTCCAGCCTTGACCTAAATATCTCTTCCTCCAGGAAGCCTCTCCTAACTCCCTACACCTAGAAGATGCTGCTACAAAGCACCTGTTGCTTCCTCATTGTGGCATGCTTCACACTATATTATAATCATCTGTTTATGGGTCTGTATTCCCCCAGGAAGGTATAAACCACATGAAAAAGGACCTGGTGTCTATCTTACTAGCCTTCTATCTACCAATATTCAAATAATCTTGAACAAATTAAAGAATGAAGGACAAATTAAAGACTCCATTTTTATTTCTTACAAATTTTACACAAATAACAAAAAGTCAGAAAGACTATTCACGAAAACATTGTCAATTGTTATCCCTTGGTGGCAGTATTATGTGTGGTTTTTATTTCCTTTATTACACCTTTCCATATATCTAAGTTTGTATAAGCACATGTGACTTTTAGAAACATTTTTTAAAGTGATAATCATTTTGAATAAAAAAACATTACTCTTACTATAATAATAACTAGTATCAACAGACTCATTCCTTGAAGTTATTTTTTACTGGAATTTATACTCCATAGAGCAGTTTTATGTAAATGATTTTGTTTAATCTTGACAAAAAGTCAACAGGAGAAGAAAGGCAAGTATGATATTCTGATTCTTACTGGGCAATAGATAAAACCAACCCCTTCAATCAGGAATAAGTTAATGTACCCTCACAGTCTTGGAACCCAGCTGTCTAACATTTCTTCTATTTTTTTTTGATAGATTTTATTCATTTTTAAAAATTTTATTTATTTTTATTTTTGGCTACGTTGGGTCTTCGTTGCTGCACACAGGCTTTCTGTAGTTGCGGCGAGCGGGAGCTACTCTTCATTGCGGTGCACGGGCTTCTCATTGCGGTGGCTTCTCTTGTGAAACATGGGCTCTAGGCACATGGGCTCAGCAGTTGTGGCTCGCAGGCTCTAGTGCACAGGCTCAGTAGTTGTGGCACACAGGCTTAGTAGTTGCTCCGCGGCACGTGGGATCTTCCCGGACCAGGGCTCAAACCCGTGTCCCCTGTATTGGCAGGCGGATTCTTAACCACTGCGCCACGAGGGAAGCCCTAACATTTCTTCTTCTCCAACATGTTCATATTTGATGCAGTCTTGCCAGGCGTTGGGGACAACAGTGGTACAGAAAAAATGAAGCCATACTACCGTATCATCCCTGAGTCTTTAATGGCTGCATTCCCTGTCCTCACTTTTCTCTTTCTCCCTACCCTTATTCATAAAAGAGAGTATAATGTCTTTCCTGTGGCCTTATTTTCATCATTTGTTTGCACAAGCCTAATCTGCAAGGCCAGCTAGAGTTGAAAGCCCGGTTTTCCCCTCACATTTTATGTCCCCCTTCTCTCCTAGAATGATAATACTTCACATATGGATAGCACTTTCCAGAAGGCCTCCCCATACATCACCTCACTGGATCCTCCCAATAAACCTTTGAGGTCTGCATATCAGATAGCATTACCCCACATTTTAAAGATAAGGAGACCAAAACACAGGTTGCGCGACTTGCCAAAAATCACAGTTAGTTACTGATAAACAAAGGACTAGAATCTGGGGCCTTACAGAAAAGCCCAGAACCCCCTGTGTTTTTGCTTTGATCTTGTAGTCTAGCATATGACCCGCTGATAGGGCCCTGCAGAATCTAAAACTGGTTACAAACTAAACTGATGAGAGCAAGACTGTATGTTCAATTTCCAAGTGGCCAGTTGTGATGCTTGCATTGGAATGTGTGAAGGCATGCAACAGACTGGCAAATAGGACCTAAGTTTCAAATGGGACTAGTTAAGGGTGTGTAGATGATTCAGTTCAATTCCATCACCATTGTGAGTTAAATACCTTAATTATCTGTTCTTTTAAGCCTACATAAATATATTCATACAAATATATAAAACAACCTTCCTTAGAAAGAGACTATACAAATCTATGTTTCTATAATTGACATTTTCTGTCATCATAGTTTTCTTGGGATAGTCCCAATGTATACCAATTGTCCTGGTGCGATTAATGGCTCTCCCGTTCCCTCAAAAAGAAGTCCCAGTGTAGAGGCTAATTTATGTGGCCATCCTATATACATCTCACAGAGAACAAATGTGCAATTTCAGTAGACACTGAGCGGTATTGATTTTCAACGTGGCAAGCCCCAAATGTTGTAAGAAGGACTGCTGTTATTGAAATACACTGCTGGAAAAATTCCCAGTGTTAAATGGCCTTCGCTAAAGACACAGTAAGACACACATCCCTTTGTGTTCTGCCGGGCTCAAGTGTTAAAATGTAGTGAAATTCTGGCTAGCTTCAATCCATTTGCGAAATCATTTTGGTTTTTCTACACCTCATTCCCTCACCTGATATTATATCTTTGTCTCATTGCCTATCAGAAGTGTTCCTTTCCACATGCATTTTAAAAAATGAGAAGAAACAAATTAGAATTCACTTTTTTTTGGCTTAAAATTATAATGCCTCCTACATTTCCCAAAGGAATCCTGCCAAAGTAATGGCCGAGAACAATAGCAATTTGCCAAAAGGTAAGAGGTAAGATTTTCATGGTAATTCCAACTCAAGCCTTTGAGTTTATGTAAATCTTTTCCTCCGTCTATAATATGGGGAGAAGACCTGCTCTCGAGTTGCTGAAAAACAGAAGATGCGACTCACACAAATGATGAACAATTGTATTTTGCTCTCCTTAGAAGTCCCAGTACTGCCTCAACAAAGACCTGGTTCTTGTTCTCAGAAAACTTAAAATCTTGTTCCAAAGGACACACTCAAGGTAGCACATAACTAAACACTAAAAGTATGGGTTCAAAAAGCAGTGTGGGGCTTCCCTGGTGGCGCAGTGGTTGAGAGTCCGCCTGCCGATGCAGGGGACACGGGTTCGTGCCCCGGTCCGGGAAGATCCCACGCGCCGCGGAGCGGCTGGGCCCGTGAGCCATGGCCGCTGAGCCTGCGCGTCGGGAGCCAGTGCTCCGCAACGGGAGAGGCCACAACAGTGAAAGCAGTGTGTGTTAGCCTTAGGAGAAGGTGCTGTAAATTGGAGCAGTAAGCAAGCAAGTCAGTTGTAATACTTTTTCCCAAGGGGCACCCCAAACAACTCAAGAAAATTATCTGAAGGGTGTACAGCCACTTCTCCAAGGTCTCCATGGATCGATATTCAACAGAACTTTTTCAGAGTTTGGATGCAGGCCCTAAGTGACTCAGGCACTTCATGAAAGACCTCAATTTTTTTTTTTTTTTTTTTTTTTTTTAGATTAACCCAGTTCAATCACCTGAGCAAGCAAAGATGGGAAAATCTACATTCTGTTGAGATTCTTTGATCCTTTTTTTACAAAGCGCTGTCTTCCACTATCATTGTAACAAGCACAGACTGCAGTTCTTTCTGAGGTATATGTATGTAAAGATGGTGTCTAAAAGACATGCGTAAACACATCCCAGCCCGTGTCCCAGTAGAAAACAGACAGGAAGAGACAGAGTAACCTCAGGTTCTTTGAAGCAAGAATTTAGCTATTCTGTGATAATACATCTCCCTTACAGTCATTAATCTTCCTGCATTACTGAGCACCTACTAGGTTCCCTGACCAGGCGCCATGGTGAAGATTTTTGCCCTGCAGGAATACTTGAATTGGGAGAGTGACTGCAATAGGGCCCCTAGCCAGACACTAAATAAGGCTCTTTATACAGGCTAAGCCTTCAATTAGCTTCCCATTTAGCCCCATTTTACAGATGAGGAAACAAATGCTCCGAGAAAATATTCTGCGCAAGGTTGCAAAGTGGTAAACTAGAATTAAACCAGGGTTTTCAGGGTTTCAGAGCCTCTGCTCCTTTTAACCATCCCAGGTTTGCCTTGTTCTCATTTTAATTGTGATCCCTGTTAGTTGGCATTGCTGAAGAGAAGGATTTGATATCTGTATGTTTTTCCCACCAGGATCCTCCCAGAAGAAGATGTCCTAACTTCAGTGCAACAAAAACCTGAGCGATAACATCAGATTTTGCCAGAATGGAGTTACATCCTGGCTGTCATACAGAAACCCAGGCCTCCGACAGTGAGCACACTATTATGTCACATTCTTTCAACAGCTCCAGGAGGATAGAGGAAAACAATGACATGGGTAATTTAAAATAACAGAGGATTTTTTAAAACAATCCTTTGTGTCTGAGCTTTGACTTAATTATATGATTATTATTTATTTGAGTTCCTAACCACATTTTTCAAATGTTAAATTACAATTATTCTGCAGTTTCTGGAACAATGTTAGCTGAGTACCAGAGCAAGTCAGCCAAGAAAACACTGGACAGCAGAGAAACTTAATTCAGGGCCCAGCTTCTATGATGCCAAAGTGCTGGTGGCATTGGACACATGACTAACTTGTCTGGCCCCCCAGTTTCCTCAAGAAGAAAATGAAGGGATTGATCTAGAATATTTATTTATTTATTCAGTAAATATTTAGTATCAGTTATCAATATGTCTTAGCCCTCATGATGTTTACAGCCTAGTGAAGAGACAAACAAGATGACCGACAATGTCAATAGTGTGATAATTGTTATAAAAAGCTAAATAGGGCTTCCCTGGTGGCACAGTGGTTAAGAATCTGCCTGCCAATGCAGGGGACATGGGTTCGAGCCCTGGTCCGGGAAGATTCCACATGTTGCGGAGCAACTAAGCCCATGCGCCACAACTACTGAGCCTGCGCTCTAGAGCCCGCGAACCACAACTACTGAAGCCTGCACGCCTAGAGCCCGTGTTCCACAACAAGAGAAGCCACCGCAATGAGAAGCCCACACACCGCAACGAAGAGTAGCCCCCACTGCTCGCCGCAACTAGAGAAAGCCCAGCAACAAAGACCCAACTCAACCAAAAAATGAATAAATAAATAATAAAAAATTTTAAAAAAAGCTAAATAGAGGATGCTATGGGAGCGCACGGAGGGGCTTCCAATTCGTTTTGGGGGGTACAGGAAGGCGTGCACAGTAGAGGGAGTGACCTCTAAAGCAGAGGCGTAGAGGATCAATAGGAGTTAGCAAGCAAAGCAGGCACATGCAGAGGGTGGAAGTGCATCCAAGGCAGATAGGACTGCGGGGGAAAGCCTGAGGGACGCTGCTTTGTGAAAGCACAACTAGCTTAGTATGGCTGATATGTGAAAAGGCAGCTGGAGAGTTAGCAGAGAGGAGGAAAAGGAGGCAGTGGCCGGACCCATCATCACGTGTCTTGCATATCACCAAAAGGAGTCTGGACTTGATTCATTCCTTTGGAAACTATTAATTGACCTTAGTAAGGACCAGACATCCTTCTAGGTTCTGGGGTTACCAGAATAGCAAACAAGAGAGATAGGTTCCTGTTTTTACAGAGCGAAATATGAATCCATTCAAGGGTTAAAGCAGGGAAATGACATAATCAGAGTTTTAGAAAGACCACACTGACTGCAGAGTAGACATGGCTTGGACAAGGATAAGACCCTTTCAGCCATAAAATTATAACTCCATGATTTAAAACTCAGGATATAATAAATTATAAAAACTCCATGTTAACATTTACATTATATGTGAATATATAATTGTATCCTTTTTCATATGTATGATATCCCTGGTTTACAGTTTCTTTTGCAAGTGTTCAGTAAATTGAGTGGTTCTTTTCCTTGTTGTATGTTCAGACACAGAAACATTTGGTGAGGAAGGAAAGAGAGCCAACATGTTATAAGCATACTGAAGGCAAAGGGGGCGGGATACATATTAATAATGCTCACTTCACAGATGATGAATCCTAAGTCCCAAATTCAGTTAATTCTAAATGTCACTCAGTGAGAACGTAGCCAAGATCCACATGTGATTTTTTGTTTGTTGTACATCAAAACCCATACTATTTTATGTCTCAAAGCATATTTATAATATAGTGACCACTAACCTTGAGCTCTTAGAAGACTAATAAAAAACTGACTCATGGGTATCAGCTAGTTGACTCAACATACTTATTGATCGTGTAAGCATGTCCTATTTTTGACAAACTGCAAAACTCCTATGTTCAGAGACCATGGGCATCTCAAAATTCTGCTGTGATTTTCTAGAAAATAGAACTCAAGTTCAGTCAAATACTGAAAGTGAGAGTTTCAGGTAATGAGAAGGTAGTATTTTCCTTGGAATAGAAATGCACTGGCGGTGAGGAGAGAGTCAAAACTTGAAGAATATTTAGCACTTCCTAGAAAGTTGTTTTCCAGTACAAGAAATGCTGCTTTCAAGTAGAAGAATTCCCTGAGCTTCCTGAAAATAAACCAAAAATAAATAATTAAAACCACCTCAGGCCTCAGAGCCCATTCCTGCTCTGTTCACTTAGCACTTCCTCTCCTCCTGGCACATTGGCTTCTGTCCCCTCCCCAGGAATCCCAGCCCTCACTCAGCAAGCCTGGGGGTTTACAAGGCCTGCAGGAGCCTGGCAGCCTCCCTGTACTTCCTGGTCCCCAGCCACCACCCCGAGAACTTCCAGAGTTCCCTGCTTCCTGTCCTGGAGCTCAGCCCCTTATGGGACTCACGGGAGGTGGGGCACTTTCTTTTCAAGCCCCTGAAGATCTATTTCTTCTAAAATAAGACACCTGCTGTACTCTATAAGTTAGCTACAACCACTGAGTCCAGGAAAGACTGAGCATCTTTTTTGTTCTTTTGGTTTGCTTTTGTTTGAAGCATAGTATTCAGTCATATCTGCTCACACCCAAGTTTAGCAGACTGCTGGCTACTAATTCAGAATTTCTAACCTCAGATTTTCTTTGGGCCCACATACTACACACAGTCTTGTGCTTTATTAAACTAGCTGTGCTAATCCCATTCCCATTGCTGGAAACTGATCTTTGCAGTGAGCGTTTGCTGCAGTTCTGGCTAATGAGATGAGAGACATCTGCTGGTGGGGAAGGGGGAAGTCTGAGAAAGGTTTCCTTGCTCAAAAAAAAAAAAAAAAGAGGCACCTCACCTAGGAGGAAGCAGCCTCTTCTTCCTCCAGGTTTGGTAACTAAAAGCATCCTCACCATCTTGCAGTGATGCAGGGAATCATGAGATTCTGAGAACAGAATCTGACTGCTCAAGGTAGTGGAGCAAGAAGATGGAAAGAACCTGGGTCTTTGACTTTACTAACCCTGGAGATGCCTGACTACAGGGCTTCTTCTTATGTGAAGTAAGAAGTTTTCCTCATCATTTAAGTCATTTTGAGTCAGCCTTCCGTGTACTTGAAAATGACATGGCCTGCTGCAGAACTGATGAGTCAGACAATAAACTTACTAGTATGCGATAGCAAGAAGCCAGTCATGGGGGCTTCCCTGGTGGCACAGTGGTTAAGGATCCTCCTGCCAATGCAGGGGACACGGGTTCCAGCCCTGGTCCGGGAAGATCCCACATGCCATGGAGCAACTAAGCCCGTGTGCCACAACTACTGAGCCTGCTCTCTAGAGCCCGCAAGCCACGACTACTGAGCCCACGTGCCACAACTTCTGAAGCCTGAGAGCCTAGAGCCCGTGCTCCGCAACAAGAGAAGCCACCGCAATGAGAAGCCCGCGCACTGTAACGCAGAGTAGCCCCCGCTCGCCGCAACTAGAGAAAGCCCGCGCACAGCAACAAAAACCCAATGCAGCCAAAAATCAATCAATTAATTAATTAATTTTAAAAAGAAGAAGCCAGGCATGGAAAGATTTCTTTGTCAAGGAAGGAGCAATTCTGGATGCAGTATAATGCCTGCCATTTGATTTTGCCTTCTGGTCCAGCCACACATTGGATTTGGGGATCATGAATAAATATTGAAAGAACTATTTATTTTTTAAAATTCCATAAGTGGCATCCTCCCTCCGTCCTCAGGACCCACTTTGACAGAGTATGTCATAGAGGAAGATGTTTCCCTAGTTTAAAACTAAACATCTCACAGCTTGGGAAGCTCTAGGGCTTCACTGCCTCACTGCAGTGAGAGAAACTGGTGCTTGGTGCTCAGCAAATATGCACCAGAAACAGCATTCAGGGTGAAAGTGGTGTCCATGGAGCCTGCAGGGCCTGGGGAGGTGGTAGAAGTCCCCCAGCATTCCCAGTGCCAGATGTGGTGTCCCGAAGTGAAGCACTGGAACCTGTCAGGAGCCCTCAGAGCCCAGCGGCTCACAGCACTGGCAGGATGGATGGGGTTTGATTGTGAGCACATGTGAGACTGTCTCCGCGGACTCCCAGAGATACTTAGGAGAATATTGCTGGAAACTGGGAACCAAGGACCCGGCGCCGACAGGTGGGAGCAAAGGCAAAGGAAATTTGAGTGATTGCTGTTTCTGTCACTTCATCCATACCCACAGGTGGCTAAGACGAAAGCGACTGAGAAAAAAGAAAGCTTTCGTGCCCCATTAGGAAAGGAGCTAACATAATATTTTGATGGAAATTCCAGCAAAGTAATAGATCAGAAGTTTAGATAGAACACGAAACTGCCCTTTTTGAGAAATTTTGCTTTGAGTCTATCCAAGCAGGATCATAGCCGAGGAGAGAGATAAGGGTAACATATTGAGAGAACAAGAGTCCACTAACCAGATCAGCCTTCAGATAATTCTGGTAACAGGAATCACTGCCTGAAACTTTAACATTTGGAGTCAGATAAAATTAAAAGGGAAGCATTACTGAGATTCAAGCATAGAGGATTTTAAATTGTAGAACTTCGGGACAATTGAGCAGTGACTATGAAACTAGAAGAATTAAGCCTCCCAAGATTCACTTAGAATCTGTGCTGAAACTATATTCTGAGTAGTTGTGTTCCCAAATCTGCTTTCGTTGTTGATTCTAACCCCAGGGCATGGCGCGCGCGTATGTGTGTGTGTGTGCATGCGTGCGTGCGTGCATGTGTGTGTGTGTGTGTGTGTGCATGCGTGCGTGCGTGCATGTGTGTGTGTGTGCGCATGCGTGCGTGCGTGCATGTGTGTGTGTGTGCATGCGTGCGTGCGTGCATGCGTGCGTGCGTGCATGCGTGCGTGCGTGCATGCGTGCGAGTTGTGTTCCCAAATCTGCTTTCGTTGTTGATTCTAACCCCAGGGCATGGCGCGCGCGTATGTGTGTGTGTGTGCATGCGTGCGTGCGTGCATGTGTGTGTGTGTGTGTGTGTGCATGCGTGCGTGCGTGCATGTGTGTGTGTGTGCGCATGCGTGCGTGCGTGCATGTGTGTGTGTGTGCATGCGTGCGTGCGTGCATGCGTGCATGTGTGTGTGTGTGTGTGTGTATGGCTTCAGAGACCCAAAGTTGTGAGAAGCAGCATACCGTTTCTCCTACTTGGCCTCGATGGGCCTTACCAAAAGAAAAACTGGAAGGTCAAAACCCATATTTGCCTAAACCTGGAACAGAATTCAGTGGATTCTTGTTTCCAACAATCCAGAATCCACCGAACAGAGCAAGGAGGAAGCAACATGAAGTCATCAAGATGAGATTTCAAAGCAGTCTGATAGGACAAAAAATTAGCGACAAAATTAGCAAAGCCCTCTAACTTAATCTTTTCACCTTCCTAAATCTCATAAAATAAAATCATACTTCAGGGCCACCCAGTGAAAGGTTGAGGGAAATGGGAACTGGTTACGACTATCATTTTGAAAATGTCCATTCTGAAAAATTGGGCAGGGAGGCAGGCACTAACTATGGCATGGTCTAGAGCAAGGTTCTCTAATATTTGTAAATCAACTTTAAAGGGGGGACTTCCTTTAAGTACCTACAGTTATCCCCAAAGGAATGTTCTGGTTCCTGGGATTGGCTTGGGAGTGAGGCTTATACCACAGTTAGGTTCCAGAGTCTTAATCAGGATCAGGCAGGAACATCAGAGTCCAGGGGAGCAGGAGGGAGAGTCTGAGTGAAAACACAAAACCATATTCAAGAGGTGATATGGAGATCAGACCAGAAAAGTTGAGTACAACATAAGATCAAGGGGCTGGCTGCAGGCCAGGAACAGGAAAAGAAGCCAGGAGAACGAAGGAAGGAGAGTGGGGAAGGTAGGATCCAAGGTAGTAGAGCTCAGAAAGTTTATTGTGTATAAGATCAGGTGCCCAAAAGTTTCTCCTACTGGGTCTGGCCACATGGGCTGGAATGGTCACCCTGGCTTAAAGGAACAGATAAGAGTAAAATAGGATGACTCAAGGGAAAATAAATGTCAGGAAAATTCCGGCCTTTCTATCTCCATCCTCAACTATCTCAACTATTGATCTTACTTCTCATCCACAAAATGTATAGGGGGCAAATTATTGCCAAAGGTAGACAGGCATCTTCTTTCTACACAAATAACTTTAAAAACATAATCTCAAACAGTTTCAAATAAGTTGCAGGGGGGGTTCCAAAGAAGAAAAATCACTTCCAGTTAGAAGGAGAAAGGAAGAAAATGTACTACTATTTTTGAGCACCTGATATGTACAAGGCATGGCTTCTCACCACAATCCTGAAATATTATTAGTTCCAATCTTTCTATGAGGAAATTAAGACTGAAGAGGTCCATCCCCAGATAATCCAGGAGAGACAGATGCAAGGCCAGATATGATTCCAAAGCTTCCTCTTGAGAGAACCAGGGAAGGTTCATGTCAGGAAATTGGCATGTGGTCTGAAGCTTGTAAGTTGGCTAAGAGAAGCTAAAAGGGAGTTGCCAGAAGTGAGCATTCCAGAAGAAGAAACCAAGTCAGCAAATGCAGACAGATAGGAAATGCAGTTATTGTCAGAAAAATGCAGAGGACTGAGTTAGTTGGAAACGAGGGAGCAACAAGAAGAGCCACGGAGAAAAGAAGTGTAAGGATAAGTCATGATCAGAGCCTGAAAATGCTTCCACACAAATCCACGTGTCATCTTTGTGCTACCTATGTGTTCTACAGCCACTCTGAAGAGTCCTATCAAGTAAATCATTGCAGGACAAATTAAAGCTCGTACCTAATTTTCAGGACAGGAATCAAGGCTCCTTAACGTGCCCTAAATTATACACAGGACTCTCTTGGAGTCACTGGAAACAAAGGCTCAACCTGGCAAACATCCAGGGGAGACCTCATTCTTGGCCTTTTATGGCGTGTTTCGTTTTCAAAGAATATTTCAGCTTCTGGAATATCACACTTATTTAAAATTCTATGATCTATAGTGATGAAACTCCTCAGTTCACCCCTGGGGCTCCCAGGCTGTCACATAAACTAGTGTTTTACTTCTAGCTTATACCTTAGAGAGTCTGGAGACTACTGGAGCTTTTACATATGTCCCTGAGAGGGTCACAGTGTTGCAGTCCCTCCACAGGCTTCCTCTGCAGTCTGTGCCTCTGACCTCTGTGCTCATCTGTTTCCCATGATTCCTACTGGGCCCCAGGGCGGAGCAGTATAACATAGTGCAGCATAATTCACTTTTATAGAGCATCCTTCATGTGAGCTATCACAGGGAGCTAATCAAACGCTGACGAGAAAGGGTCTGCTGCAGGATAAGATTTAAAGGGAGGAACTGATTTAGTGGCTCAGGGGGCAGAAAAGAAATTTCAGATAGATGGGTTAGGAGAAGCGAAAGAACAACCCCCGCTGTGGTAAACCGTGGGTGGAGAGAAGTGGCTAAGTCTGGGGGAAAAGAACATGTAAGGGTAGGAAAGCAGCTGGCATTCTGAGAAACTACTGATACTTTCACAACCATAGGTGATTTGGATTTCATTCAGGAAAGTAAGTGAATCGTTGGAAAGCCTTTGAGACCAAAGAACAGAACACCCAACCCAAAATGACTTGAACAACAAGGAAATGTTATTATCTCACATAACAAGAGGGCCTGGTTAACTCAGTGGCCCAACAATGTCATCCAAGTCCCAGGCTCTCACCCTCGTTCTACTCTGAAGCCCTCCATGTGTCAGATTTGTTCTCAGAACTGCAATTTCCCAGGTCACAGGACGGCTAATGCAGTTCCAAGCATCACACCTAGATACAGCAACATCTAAACACAACAATAGGAAGCAACAGAAGAAAGAGAGGCTGTTTGCCCAGCAAGTCCCCTTTGTAGAGTGAGGAAATCCTTCCCAGAACGCCCCAGCAGACTTAGCCCTTGCGTCCCTTTGGCCAGGACTGGAGTCTAGTCCCTTTCTAAACCAAAGACGGATCAGCATGATTGGTTCAGACCAATCAAGATGCACTTTTAAGTCACATAAGAGAAAGGTAGGCACCCAAATCAAAGCTTTGCCCACAACGAAAAGGAAACAGTGGTGACTGATGTCAACCCACATGTCTCATGCAAAAGTAATACAAAATGGACACTGCAGCTGTTGATGCCTGGAGGAATAGAATACATCCAATACATCATTACCTGTACAATTAAGATTAATTGTTTAGAATTTAGGAAGACCATAATGGGAAAAAAATCTCCTACGCTGAGAAAGAAAATAAGAATTTCTAAGTATAAAGGCTTGTTAGGAAGAGGTGGTCAGGGGAGCTGAATTTGGGCCTCATTTTAGCGTGAAATTAAACATATTTAAAAATGGGAGGAAAGTATGTTTGGGATCAAGGATTTTGGCTCTTGGCTGATGAAGCCTGGAAAGGGAAATTTTAAATTCTGAATTAAAGAATGCAATGGTAGAGTCAGAGCCTTTGAGAGCAAGAATCTCCTGTTTCTGGAGGGTGTAGAGCAGCTGAAAAGGGAGATATGCAAGCATGCATAGCCAAATATCAATCCAGGGACCTGTGTATGAGAACTTCTGCAAAGTCCAAAGCAAAGGGTTGTATGAAACCCACAGGAAGAGGAGGAAGACACATTTTTGCTAAGTGTGGAACCAACCTGAACTTTACAGATTCTGAGCTTCTTGATGATCCTGAACCTTTTGGGGTTTGAGTTCATTTAGTTTGGGCAAAATTCACCTTCCAAGTACCAAGGGGAAAAATTGGCCCCAAAGATTACTGAACACCAACTTGCTTTTAAGAAACCACACAGGGATGAGTTAAGTGTAACTGAATCACAAACACGCAGATTAAATTTCTTCTAAACTGCACCAGAGTTTAAAGGCCAAGAGAAAAAAGCACTTGAGGCAAAAGACATTTTGGCATTGCAGAAGCTAAAACATTTTTAATGAGTTTGAATTCATTCAATTAAGATTCAGCTGAGTTCTTCAATGTTCTGCCTAGTGATATACATACAGCTGCCAGTCTAGATCTGCTTCACCTCACACAGAAAATTGCTTTTGTTTTTTTTAATATTAAATTCTTGATCCAATGTGATCAGAGATAGCTGAGACCAATATCACAATGACAAAATTATAATCCTAATGGCCTCTAGTATAAATGGTAGAATTCAAAGTTCTACACTCAATGCTAGGCACAAGAGTAACAAACCTAAAAGATAAGACAGATAAAAATAAAGCAGTCTCTTCTCAAAACCTTACCTTTTAAATGTTAGTGATTCTATAGCAGGAATTCTTGTGTCATACAACCACTTGTGGAAAGTGGATATCAGGTACCATGGGACGCAAATGGTAAGGATGTAAAATTATCTATTTATTTATCAGTTTACTTCTTGTTCTGGATGAACACCACTTGCTAAGTGGCTTAGTGTATTATGCCACTAAGGTCTTTTTCATACCCTCTCTTTCCTCCTTTTTGGAATAGCTGACTGTCCCCTATAAGTCTCTTTTCTTCTGTCTTCTACCTCTTACCTCTCAGTCACTCCCATATCAGACTCTCTCAGATAAGCACACATCCTTCCTTATAATAGATACTCAAACACTAAGAAGTTGAAATATCATTGATCCCCTTGTTTCTCTACTAGTCTCCTCTACCTCTTGCCTGCCTACCTCAGACAAAGCTCCTTCTGCTCTTTTTGAACTGCTCAAAATAGTATATAACTACCCCAATGTTCACAGCAGAATTATTCACAATAGCCAAGAAATGAAAGTAACCTAAGTGTCTATCAATGATGAATGAATAAAGAAGATGTGATATGTGATAGATATACATATATGTATGTATATATATATATATATTCACACACAAACACAAAATGGAATATTACTTAAGCCATAAAAAGAATGAAATGTTGCCAATTATGACGACATGGATGGACCTGGAGGGTATTACAGTTAGTGCAAATAAGTCAGACAGAGAAAGACAAATACTGTATGTTTTCACTTTTATGTGGAATCTAAAAAAATTTTTTTTAAATGAACAAATATAACAAAAAAGAAACAGACTCACAGATACAGAAAATAAAGTAGTGGTTACCAGAGGGGAAGGGGTAGGAGAGAGGTAACATAAGTGAAAAAGATTAACAGGTATAAACTATTAGGTATAAAATAAATCAGTTACAAGGATGTAATGTGCAACATGGGGAATATAGTCAATATTTTACAATAACTTTGTACAGAGTATAAGCAATAAAAATATCGAATTCCTATGTTGTACACCTGAAACTAATATAATGTTGTAAGTCAACTATACTTCAATTAAAAACACAAATTAAAATTTAAAAGTACATAACTAACTTTGGTTAAGTACTCCTCAATGGTCTGGCTTGATCTAGCTGTAGAATTTAGAATATTTGAATGAAAGTAGAGATTCCACATCTTTCAGACAGCTGTCCATGAGAATGATTTCTTGAACTGAAATTGTGGCAAGTTTTGCAGTTAAAGTTCTACTCTCTTGGGACATAGAGTACAGCCAGTCTGTGATAACCCTCCTAATGAAATGCAAACAATAGTGAGAACATAGAGGTTCCTGTATATATCTTACTTTGGTTGAACACATTTTATGTCATAGACACTGTGTGCTTACATCTCAGAAGGACCCAGGGGGATGGGTATTAGTACTACCTCCAAATGAGAAGTCTGAATTTCAGATAAATTACACTGGTAGGAAGTGGCAAAGGCAGAATTTGAAGAGGTCCATAGGAGCCTAGGCCTCATCTGTCAACTCACACTTCTCACTGAGTCCCGTAAAGCAGAGAGGGAGTGCTGGAGTTCTGTGGCTGGTGTAACAATGCGAGAGCTAGAATTTTGTTTTGTTAACCTTAATTCAGTTAAGGGGAAGGAATGACACTTCAGGGGAAAGAACCCAAGTCGTTTTTGGTTTTATTTTTCCAATTAAATTATATTTTATAAGAATCACTGATGAAACTAGAGGGAAACAAATCTTGCTTCTCCTCTATCCTTCAAACAAGTACCTAAAATATCCCTCCTAATTGCTGACTTGGGGAGATGGCTTATGTAATTATTATTACAGTGGCCTCTCCTGTTAAAGAAAAACCCAATAACAAGCGCATTGGGCTCTCCCTGCCTCAGAACAGAAGACTTCCCTATGGCAGGAGAGACTCACCACATCCAGTGAAAAAAGATCACAGATCTTGGATTTTCATTTGGATGTGTGTTTGGAGAAAGAAACAGGAAAAGCGTGTATGACTGACATAGGAAACACAATTAGTGAACCTATCTTCACTGCACAAGTCCTGGGAAATTTTCTCTGGGAGCCAAGATAAAGCATTCATCTCCTCCAGCCCTTCTGTAGAAGACTCAAAATAGTCAATGGATTTCCACTCCTTTCCTTAAAGCCACTTCCTTTCCCCTCCCTCTACCTACCTCTCACCCCAAAATAAAACTTTTTCTCTCAGCCAACAAAATTTCTGGTCACCACAACAACAAGCAGATTCACAAAGCAAATGAGTAATTTGGAATGTGACAAGTCTCTCATCTGACTCACAGAAAGAAAAAAGAAAAGGTGGCTGCTGCCAAAATGGAAACACTTTCTGGAAAATTCTTGAAAATATTCCTAAAATCTCAAATCAGGCAAGTGACTATACCCTGAGGAAAAACTTGGAATTTCTCAAAATATAAACGAGGTAAAAGAATTTTTAAGTGTTAAAATCATGGAAATGAATATGCTGATACATATGTAAATGAACCTTTTTTCCTTTTTCTAACGTTGTTTGCTCTTAACACTTGAGCTACTGCTTAAGAAGTCCCCTGCCAAAAAAAAAAAAAAAAAAAAAAAGAAGTCCCCTGCCAGGCAGGCGGTGGTGATGGTCGCAGAATTTCTGTACAGAAGGGGCTTACAGGAGACTATCTGGATAAAGGGAGGCTGCTGGGAACTTGAAGACCATCTAGCAGTGCATGGATTTTACTTAGATACTATAATTATTGGCAGGGGTTACTTGGAGAGGGAGCTAATGAAGATTATGGTGAAACTAATAACCCCCATATACGCTCCAAGCCACAGTAGTAAACACTGTTGGTTGTCTACACAGCAACCGTTCCTCCTTTCTTCCTCCCAGACAGAACCCTAATTGTGACCAGCCACTAATGCTCTATACAGCCATGGTCCTTAGGGGAACACGGTTCAGGACCAAAGCCAACTGGTCTAAGATAATCCCAAGAGCGTTTTCAGGAATGTTTTAAGAATAAGCATACACCCTAACTCTGACCAATAAGAGGTGAGGAAAAGTCTGCTGGAGTATTCTGGCAACAATTTTCTCATTCCTAAGCAAGGTGGTCTCCTCTACCATGAACACTGACACGAGTGGATGTGACTCCTGGCACTGCCACAGTCATCTTCCCACCAGCCTAAGGATGCAGTCAACCCTGCATCCTGGCTGAGGATGGAGATGCAAAGAACCTGGGTTATTGACAACATCACTGAGCCTCTGAAGCAACACACCCAAGAGACCATCCTATCTCTGGACTTCTTATAATGTGAAGCAATAAATCTCCATATTGTTGAAGCCAACTGACTCAGGGTTTTCTGATGCTTGTGGCTAAAAGCAACCCTAGAGATATATAGCCACACTCCACCTCCCTCCCCTGCCACCATCCCATGACACAGACACTGACTTAGAGGCTACAGGGGTTTCAAGATGTCCACCCAGAATTTAGAGACAGGAGCCATAGCCTCCTATCTTATGTAAGACCCAAGACCTGCTTATTCAGAAGAGACTAATTGTGGAATGTTACACTGAATTTTCACGGAGCACTCGCTTCGGCTTAATTTACCAGATTCGCTCTCTTGCTGACACTGTACCAAAACTTCAAGAATAAAAAATACAGTCTTATTGTTATAGAAATAGCGACTTACTTTCTGCATCAGTTCCAAGCTGAAATGTTTCTTTATCTTTTTGAGATGTTTGTTATTCATATGCCTACTTAGAGTAAGAAAAGTACGAAAGGCAACGGAGAGAATCAAAGTCAATCAGTGAGAGCAGCTGGCTCCTGCATTAAAAGAAAACTGATGTAATAGGAGTAACTGGGGTAATATTTTGAAAAATACCAACTGCTTATTTTATTTCGTATTTCCATGTATTTGACTTCTCCTTAGTAAGTCCCAAACACCCACCTGCTCTTGTGGTAAAGTAGGATTGTTCTGGCAGGAAAGTAAAGAGAAATAGAGTTACTCCCCAACTTCTAACTCTCATAATAGGACAAAATAAGGCAATAGGTTTGTAAGTCAGGTTTCATTAAGAGGGGATTTGTTTAATGAATGTTTTATTGTAAAATATTTTAAACGTACAGACAAGATAATAACATTATGAACACCTTTATATCCATATCCAAAATAAAAAAGTCTTAACATTTTTCCATATTTGCTTTGGATCTTTTTTTTAACAAAACATAATAGTTACCTCCCCAAGCCCATTTCTCTCTGCTCTCACCAGTGGATCTTTCCCCTGAATGTCTGTATTCTTTGTATATTCCCACACCAATATATGTTATTACTTTGTGTGCCTTTAAGCATTATATAAATTATATCACCATGTACAATTTCAACTGAAGGCTGTGAGTTTCTCTTTTTTTTTTTTTTTTTTGCGGTACGCGGTCCTCTCACAGTTGTGGCCTCTCCCGTTGCGGAGCGCAGGCTCCGGACGCACAGGCTCAGCGGCCATGGCTCACGGGCCCAGCCGCTCCGCGGCATGTGAGATCTTCCCGGACCGGGGCACGAACCCGCGTCCCCTGCATCGGCAGGCGGACTCTCAACCACTGCGCCACCAGGGAAGCCCCTGTGAGTTTCTTTAATTCACTAATCATTATCCCTCTGCAATTAATGATAGATTAATTGATAGCTGTAGCTATTTTCATTCAATTTTTTAGCTTTATAACATATTCTAATTTACTCATTCCCCTACTGATGGACAGTCAGGTTGTTTACAGTTTCTCATTATTCAAACAATGCTGCAATAAACATTTTTGCCTCCTTTAAATGTGTGTGAAATTCTCCCTTCAATGTTTAGACTGAATCATTTGAAATTGTCAATATTCCACCATTCTGACTTACAAAATGACATATTCATATTGCTCACCTTATTATACACCTAGAGGTTAAAGTGCCAGTTGATAGGGTATAAACATCTTCGACTCAACCTGCTATAGCCACATTTTGAGAGGTGGTTTTCTAAAATCCTTTTGTAACCAACACCCAAGTCTTGAATACTCAGTTCATACAGTTTATTCCATAGAGAAAATAGGTCTTCTACCTACAAGAGAGAAGGGCTGGACAAAGAGGAAGAACCTGGAAGTTTCCATGTAGCTCTGTCCTCTACCAAACCTTGGAGATAATGCTTTGCTTCATTTCAACCCCCCAATTTTCACTATTCCCCAACGTTAAAACATCACGGATGACTGAAAAAACTTGGTACACTATTCTAGGAGACTGGTTCAATGAAGTTTGAGCTTGTCTTTAAGAAGCAGCCCAAGGGGATATTTGGAACCACAAATTATCCACAGTTATCCTCTTTTCCTAACTAGAACCAGAAAAGATACACAGGGTGGGAGAGGAGCAAAGGAAAATGTAGAGATTCTTGTATCATTCCAATTTCTGAACCCAAGGACTAAAAGTTTGTGTCTTAACGCAAGATCAGATGGACTGACATTTGCTTTCTCAAGTGTACATGTTATTCTTAAAGGTGACTTGGTATTTACACTCTGGAGGGCCGCACTAGAAATTACGATGTAACTTGCGCACCTTTAATAAATACACACCACCTGCCTTGTAAACACTATTGACAGTGCTTGCAGCTTACTGTATCATTAAAATGCCAACACCCAGTTATCAAATATGATATCTGGATGCTTGAAGTTCATTTTTAATGATTGGAAATGCCCTGACCACCCTCTACCAACAAATATTGCCCCAATAAACACAATGCGCAAACTTGGATCCTTGCAGAGTTCTTTAAACATTTTACTTGTTCTGGAGTCCTGGGTATAATTCCTTAGATATTTCTCTTCCTAGATGACTGAAATTTGGAAATTTTCTTTACGGGCTCACTAACAAGTTTTATCTGCCTTATATAGATAAATTATGACATTATAGCTAATATATCTGTATTTTGCTACAGTAACAAACAACCTCAACACATCAATGGCTTACAATGACCATATCTATTTTGTTCATGAGGGCTGTGTGTTGGCTACAGTTCTTCTGGTGTCTGCTCAGCTCCACATGCACTCACCTCCATTGGCCAGAGCATGTCACACGATCAAGCTCAAAGTCAGGAATCAGGCCAGTACACTGGAGGAGGGGCAAATCACACACCTTACGAAGAGGAATGTAGAAACTTATTACAGGGAGGGAGTGAAAGCATGGTAAACAGCCAAGTTTCTCAAAGTTCCTTTGGCCAATGGTAGAAAAGGGACCAAAAAAATTTAAATTGATGATCATTAACAAAAACTGTACTTTGAAGTCACATCAAATCTGACATGTTCAGTGTAGTAAGTACTACAAGGCCCTGAAAGGAGGAAGTCAGGGGTTGCTGAAAGTTTTTATTCCAATTCTCCCATTTGATTCACTATTTGCTTTTCCATTAACCAAAAAGTATGATCAACAGATAAAGAATTGGCTCTTTAATAGCATCAAGTATATGGCGCTTCCCTTACTCAAAACATTTTCCTACCTTCTCCTCTGTACTTGCCTTCAAAAGTACAGCCTCTTTCTCATGAATGGTCTCACAGAAAAAAAGAAGTTCACTCTTGGGGGCTGGATTTAGATATTTGAAGGGTTCACTTGGTATCAAGTCTTATGAATCAGGTAAATAAATGGTCCAGGTGAGTAACAGAGTTGGGGGTGGACAAAAGCAAAGTGCCAGCATAAAGAAATTAGCAGATTTCTTGAGTAGCTTGCATACTGGTTCTGAAGGTAATTTCAGATGAGCATTTTCAAGAATGTTTTTAACAACAATGGTAGCATCATCAGTATAAATGCAAAATCTCTTAAGGTGATACTTTAAAAAGTAAAACATTTGATTTGAGATCTGATTTTTGTTATCTTGTTTTGTCTTTTACATTCTCATTTTCTAGTCTTCCCTACATGTATTTCATAGTGATGATTTACAGTAAATATATTTAGTATTTGTTTCTGTCTTTCACAGCAAGCCAACATGTGTTATTCGAACTTCCATCAAGGATTCCGAGATCACTGCATTATGCTCATTTCTATGGAGCTACAAAGTCAGTTCTAATCCTTGACCAGTTTTCAAAACTTGCATGTTAGATATCATCTAGCAGTCCACACACGTACTTTAAGCTGATAGCCTCTTCAACACTAAGCAAAGAGAAACTGATCATTTCCATGTATGTCCCAATGGAAATTCCAAATAAAATTAAGATGGGAGATAGCAAATGAAACCTTCCCTAATGATAACCGATCTAAGGTACATGATGCAATGTGGGTCTCTGACAAAACAAACACTGTTCAACTACAGGTATACATGACTATTTCTTTCTCTCCAAAGTCATACCCAAGTCTTCGAAATGTCAAAAAGAAATAAGCTTTAAAGAGGGAATACCTAAAGCACATAGCAGTGCATTGTAACCCATTGATTTCCATTCTGAAAATCATTCTGAAAATTGACTCTCCTTCTGAAAATCAGTGAGAGATTTTCAAGCTCTCATTGTGTGAAAGGATATTCAGGAACCTGATAAGGACAATGGTGGCAGCCCCTGGATTATGGCGCTGGGGACTTAATAGGATAGGCCATTGTGAGATCTCTGTCCTACTGGGGCACAGCTGGAACTAAACCCCCCTCTGCCCAGCCTGAACTTCACATCTGCCAGCTTATCGCCCTGCAGCTTTATTTCCCTTTTCTTCCTCTCTACTTCTCACCCTTATGGTGGGCGTAGGGGTGGGGTGGGGTGATAAGTACAGGAGAACTGGGGAACTCACGATGGGGTAAGATTATTAACACCAGTGTAAACTTCAGGCCAATCTGGGTAACAGAATTACCTCAGAGGCACTCTTTGTAAATTTGCATTCTTCTTCCTGTACAGTCTTTAAAAGTAGTATCTCTCTCACAATCTAGCCCCTCTTAGGCAGCTCTGCTGGTGAAATTTATGAGCTGTAGGAATGTTATTCATTTCAGTATGTTCACATTAAAATAAGTGCAGAAAGGAAAAATCTTCACTGGCTGCTTTGACGGAACTCAGAAATCAACTGCAGAGTTCCTTTCTCCAGAGCGCTGAAATGCGTGGTAAAGCCCCCGCCCGCACGTTCCCAAAGAGATTCGCTTACAAAGATCAGTATATGGGAGGCTGATTGGGTCTCCTGAGATAGATCTCATCCTCTGACAACTCACCGAGGCCCCGCTGAACCTCGCTCTACGCGTCTAATTACCTGCCTGATACCTGAGCCTTTCTCCCTTAGCCAGAGTCCAGTGCGCAAACTCGCCCCGAGGCTCAGCAGACACGCAGCTGGGGGGGCCGGCCTGGGCGGGGAGCGGCCCCCCATCTGCCTCTGGAAATCCACATTTTAGGGCCTTGTAGTCATTTCCTTGCTAGTGAGAGGCAAGTTTTTGTACATTTTTATAAAAGGAGGCCCGAAGAGAACACCCTCCTCTTACTTCCTAATATATTATGTCCTCCCCTGCCGAGTCCGGGGACTCAGTCTGGATTTGGTAACTGAAGTAATATAAATGTTAGCTAAGAAGTATTCCCGCAATATGGTTCCAATTTAGGCCTGTTTTGAAGTCTAAAGGCCCAATATGTCTCATAGATTCTTCGCTGGACATTAGCGCTAATGTAATTTGCGGAGGAGAGCGGGCCGAGATGCAGAAGGCGGCTGGGCCTCTTCGGATCAGGGCCCTTTCCCAGGGCCAGGGTGACTCGAGCGCTCGCCCAGCCCACGCCCACCGCTCTTGATGCTGGGGGCTTTGCTCAGGAGATTGCCTTATACTTGCCAGGGTCTGCAGATAAATGGAGCAAGGTAAGTGCTGTACCCTGTCACCACCCTCTCTCCTCTCCAGGCTCTGGAAGGAGGCAGCCCAGGCTGAATGCAGCCTTTCTCCGCAAGCTGTTTGCACTTTACTTCAATCACTTATCTCTCCGAACACTGCCTTGATTTGCGTAGACACGCGTGCGTTTTCGGAGCTGCACTGCCGCGCCCCCTCCCTGAGCCCGCTCCCACCCTCAGCCCAGCTCTGCACTCACACCCCTCCCCAGCCCCCGGCTGCATCCCGGTAATGAGCATCCCCCTGGAACCGCCTGCCCTTTATCTTGCTGGGGGGACCCGCACCTTTTGAACTGCCATCTGTAGATTGTGTTGGTGCACTGACTTGTTAACTGTGCCATGCTGTGAAGGAAATGGCATGATTTAGATCAAGTGCTCAAGACGGCTGTTCATAAGAAACACTTGAGCCAAGCTGTTGCTGCTCAGAAAGTGCCCTGGGGAGAGGGGTTCCGTTTCGGGTCACGGTCCTGCCTTGTATGAGGGCAGGCGCAGAGCGCTGCAGTCCCAGGGCTTCTTCGCGAGGCTGGAGGGAGGGCGTGGGGAGAAACGTTATGAAACCATAGAAGTGAGGCTGCCAAATTAACTTCTCACCCTTTCAATCACACTCCAGAGGATAAAAGCCTAACATTTCTGCTTCAGAAACAGGCTCGGTTTACACCAAACAAGTTACTTCTCTCATTTATCAGCCCGGCCAGCTATCCTTCTAATTACTGAAAATCTCTGCTCTTTATGAAGCGACTTTTGTAGGTGTACAACGAACAGCGAGCTAGGAAATGGGTTTTGGAAAATGTTTGTGGACAGCACTTCCCCAAGACTGCTTATCAAAATAACTGAAAAACAGAAAGTTTCTGGTTTCAGTTGTTTTGTTTCCATGAAGATGGTTTTGCTTGTTACAACGGGCCAAAAAAAAAAAAAAAATTGAGGAACTGTAAGTTCAGGTAAGCCAGCAAAATCGTTCAGTCTTCACTTCTAAATTGAAAATTTCTGTAAGTAAAGTTTAATTAGGAAGACAAAAGGAAAACTGAGAAAGAGTCAGGGAAGAGGGGACCCCCTTCAGCTTAATTCATCAAATCCCAGGCTAATACCAAGGGCACTGATTTGTCCATTATATGGAAATAGATGATTAGGGTCATTCTCTAAGACAAATTTACTTTTCTGCACACTCTAAATCTGTTTAGTCACTTTAAAGGTGTCAATTATTGGAACAGGCTAAGACTATGAATTTCTTAGTAATAGCTTTAATAACATTTTGAAATGAAAAGCAGATACCTTGAAGTCAGCCTGCTTTGAAAAGACATATGAGCGGCTCTGGTTTTAATTTGTGTAGCATTCTACATCTGGAATCCCTTATAATTAAAACTAAAAACTGAACTACTACTTCCACCTGTCAAATGATGAAAAGATGAATGCACTAATAAGTTACTAAATAGCCCAACATGATAGAGTTTACATTCTCATTCTATACAGTAAAACAGAATTTTGGACAGGAGGCTAAAGGTCTTTGGTCATTACTAATAACACGCTTTCAGTATTAACCTATATGTCCTGCAGCAACTACTGACAGGATCTTTTTTACATTAAGAGCTCATTTTTGTTAAGTCTTTGTTTTAAAAGTAAATAGAGATTTCAGAAAGAATATTCAAAACACATAAATTAAGATGTACTTTTCATCCCACATTTTATGGTTTTCAGCATTCTTGAAACCCTTCTAAGAGCTTCCTCTTCTAATTGCATACAGTTGTCAAAAAGTTCAGTATTTACAAATATTTATCAAGCACCCGCAGTGTGTATGGCTCTGTGCTCAGCACTGGCAATGCAGTGCTGAGTAAGATATATCTATGTAGGTAACTTAGAGTTAGGAAAACTTGAAGTAATTTCTTCAGAATGACAACAACAGCATTTTTCCCTAGATTCTGATAAGAAAAAGTAGCGCTTTTGCTGTTACTCCAATTAAAACAACAATGATCATTAAAATGCCCTCAGACTGTCACTGGTGATCAGAAGGTTAATTATTTAAAAATGTAAATCCTGAATTGTAATCCCTATTGAAGCGGTTTGGAACAACTCCCCCTGCAGAGGTCGAGCTGTGTGGGCAGCCCCTAAAGGCTCATTTTTCTTATTACACAGTCTTGCTTCTCTGTCACGAAATAAAAATGGAAATAACACATTTTGAAAAGAGCGTGGATTCTCTTAGAAAAAATAATGAAGAGTTTTGCCAGCTGTTGAAGGGCTCTTTCACAGGGTACATGCTGCTTTCACGGAGGTTGTCCTGATCGTTCTGTTTAGCACAGTAACTGCCATTGGCACCAGACAAGAGAAGGAAGGCAAGGCCTAGAGGCAGCAGTAATCACAATGAACTGAGTTCTCTCTGTGAAAGTATGCCCAGGAAGAGAATTCCAGCCTTTTTTTTTTTAAACTCTTTTGGGCCTCTGGGGACTCTATTCCTAGCTTTTTTTTTTTTTTTTTTGTGGTACGCGGGCCTCTCACTGTTGTGGCC
>NC_041224.1:136184353-136191149 GCF_002837175.3 Physeter macrocephalus
GCAGGCTCAGCGGCCATGGCTCACGGGCCCAGCCGCTCCGCGGCATGTGGGATCCTCCCGGACCGGGGCACGAACCCGTGTCCCCTGCATCGGCAGGCGGACTCTCAACCACTGCGCCACCAGGGAAGCCCCTGGGGACTCTATTAAATGACTGCTTTAGTATCCTTTTCTATACAGGGCTACTTTCCCTTGGAGGAAGAGTAGGATTTAGCTGCCACACACTTGTTCTTAGGGAGAGGTCACAAACTGGCCACCCAAGGCTCAACCCAGCCTGAAGACGTGCCCGTGTGGCCAGCACATCGTTCTAAAAACCAAGTGATCCATGGCAGCATTATTCACAGTAGCCAAAAGTTAAAAGCAACCCAGGTGTCCAGAGACACATGAATGGATAAACAAAGTGTGGTGTATACACACAATGAAATACTGTTCAGCCTTAAAAAGGAAGGAAATTCTGACACATGCTACAACATGGATGATCCTCGAAGACATTATGCTAAGTGGAATAAGCCAGTCACAAAAGGACAAATATTGTATGATTCCTCTTACATGAAATAACTAGAGTATTCAAAATCATAAAGGCAGAAAGTAGAAAGGAGGTTGCCAAGGACTAGGGGAGGGTGCAATAGGAGTTATTGTTTAACAGGTACAGAGTTTCAATTTGGGAAGATTAAAAAAGTCCTGTACATGGTTTCACAACAATGTGAATGTACCTAATGCCGCTCAACTGTACACTTCAAAATGGTTAAAATAATAAATTTTATGTCACATATATTTTGCCACGATAAAAATCGAGATTTCTTTACATTAAAATAGAAATTTCCAATTTATCTAGAAACAAAGAAATCCAAGTAACTATTATCATTAGCCAGCATACCTGAATGATACCTAAGATTAAAACTGAGTAGCTCTTGCATCCTTAACGGACCCATCGGGTCTCCACAGCCCCCCTTCTCCCTCTGGTCTTCCACCCACTCCACGTCACCCACGTAGGCTCCCTGCCGGGCCCCAGCAGCCTTCTGTTCTAAGGGGCTCTGTGAATAGCTCTCGCATGTGCATACAACTTTCCAAGACTTGCTTAGAATGGGATTTTATCCTATAACACCACAATTCATTCCGTCTATCCCCGGCGCAGAGGAGGTACGGCAAGATGCATGAGCCAGCATCCATGATAGAAACGTGACTAAGAAGCCCCCCTCCTGCAAAATGAACCCTTAGCGCCATCCTCTGCCTACCCGCCTGGGAGAGAGAACATTGGATGTCATGCCCTAGAGACCTACTGAGCCATGCCTCTTACTGGACAGCTGCAAAGTGGGCCACAGGTAGATGCTTACAAAAGAACTAGAGGCACTTTTCAGGATCAGGAGAAGTTTCCTATTACCCATTTTTCTGATACTGACTTTATATAAATATATTACAGATCTTGTAGCTCAGAGTCAAGGAGCAATGAATTTAAGAATCTTTATTGAAGTCTGGATTATCCCCAAACTGTCAACTTTCCTTCTAAGCCATTAACTGTCTAAGGGTTTTTTTCCTCTTAAATGCTACTGTCAAATGAGCGTTTTAAAACATTTATCAAAAACCAATGGCTGCAAACTTCAGTCTGTACATTCCATACAAAGTAAACCCCAGTCTAGTGCTGATGCATAAATGATGTGTTGGTTTAATCTATTTTTCACAGGGGGTGTCTGAGAGTAGGAAAATTAAAAACAGGTAGAATGGACTATTATTACTGTCCCATAGTGTGCTTTTTTACATGAGGTCTGGATTAAGATAACATCTGGTCTATATTTCTTGAACTATTTCCCTTTTATCACAAGAAAAATCGGCAACCCATCTCACAACTGCTCTTAATTTAGATCTAAATATCACTGATGAAACATTGTACAACATGCTGTTATCTATTAAAATGATTTCCCTGAAGGAACAGTTGATACTTTTATATATTCGAGCAAAGCTAATCATGCCAGGCCCCCTTAGTAGGACTTACCTTATAATCATATGTTCAAATGTTCCACCTAAATCACTGCTTTGGTACCAAATGAGTCTTATTCTGAGATTGATTTCACTAGATTGTTAAATATAGTGCCCAGGTCTGAGAGTCACAGAACGATCAAGAATCTTTTAGGAGTGCAAAATTTTACTCTGGAGCAAAGAGGCCATTGTTCCCCCCACCCCGCCGGGCTGTACTATGGGCTTTCCAGAGCCCCGTGCAAGGGGAAGGCAGTAAGCTGTTTTTAGCACTTTTCAGAGTTCAAGTCCTATACAATGTAGTATATTGATTTCACAGAATAAAAACTTATGGGTTTGTTTTTTTTTCAGAATTGTATAACTTATTTCCACAGATAATAAATCAGGAAAGTATTTTCTCTAAAACTATTCTGCATACCTGTGGTGCACAGTCATTTTGTTCATTGTAAACTACATCAAGGCTCAGAATCACAGAAGGTAAGTCTATGCCTTAACCAGTTACATGGGAAATGACTTTCTCTAACACCCACCTTTAATCTGGTAATATCATGTGTTCCTGATTTTTTTGTTAAAGCACGGAAACCAAAACACAAAAATTATAGGGGTTAAAAAATTCAAGTATAATTAATTCTTGGATAATTTTGAAAACACAAGGGTGTACATTACAGTAGAAAAAGAAATTGGAAATATATTGCACATAAAATATAGAAAAATGAGAAAAAATAAAAATACTTATAAAAAGGGGACTGAGTAAATGAATTATGCTATATGCATAATATGGAATACCTTACAGCCAGTAAATAAGGATAAAGGATATGTGTATGCACCAAGGAATGATCTTCATGATATATTAAGAGCAACGCAACATCAACAGTTTGTCATTGAAGAGAAAAAAGATAAAGAAACATATAATGTTGATGTGTCTGTAGAAGAGGTCTGGAAGAATTTGTATCAAACTGTTTTCAGTGATTAACTGTTTGGAATAAGGAGGGAAGAGAACATTTTATAAACCCCTGTGGGTTTTCTAACTTTTCTGAACCCACATATGTTACGTTCTAAATTTAAAAAAGAAAAGGAAAAATGCATTGAGGAAAAGAAGCAAATAGAACAGAGATCAATTAGCCGTTCCCTTACAAGCGTAAATCATAAGAAGGGAGGTGGCTGGCGGGGGAGGGTGGGTGCCTGCAGAACAGAGCAAGAGGAATGCTATTGACAGGCATCCTGTCATCTTGTATTTTTTGGAGGGAATTCTGAAAATAAAAAGCCTTTGGAAGTTATCAGCGGTCAGGCTGGAGCCATTCATTTTTCACCTGCCTGTGTTTGTTGTCTGGCAGCCAGTCAAGGGTGCTATTAGCAGAATTAAGATCCAGAAGAAAAGATTATCCCGTAGAAGGCAAGATAAGGGGCTGGAAAGTGTGGCTGGTTATCAATATCACAATACCAAACAGGTCAGAAAGGATTCCGTATAGGTTTCACTTGGAGCAGGTAATCTCTGCAAAAATAATGGAGTGACTGTTCCTCCGAAACACTTCAGTACTGCAACATACTGCAGTTCATTTAAGATAAAGCAGCAGTTTTACCGAAGAGTCCCCCAACTGCATTAGGCTGGAGAGTGGATAATAAAATGCTGCAACAACATTCTTTTATTCCCCCTTATTCAGTAACCCAAGGTAATGAAACAGCCTTCCAGTTCTCTCCCAGGTCATTTTTAATATTTTGAATGGTACACTTTCATTCGCTTTTCTTTCCTTCTCACTGAGGAAAGATCTAAATGGAATTCCACAGTACAACTTGATATAAGAAATAGGAGTAGTGATTGTAACATTATTTAAGTATTTAATTGTTAGAAGATTTTCTAAATCACCAGTAGTACTGCGGATTCAGAGCAGCAACTCTTGCCTAGGAAGTTTGTGCCATTCTGGTACTGAAACATGTGTTTTCAAACAATGAATTGGAATGGTGAAGTTTCTGAGTTCATGTCAGCACTGCAATTTACAAGAGTTCACATACAGCATGAACTTACATAGCATTTCACCATGTTGTCTATGAATCATTCAAATTTAAGCTCTGCAGCATATGGACAATTGCAAAATGCAGAGGTAAGAAAACACATTTGGTATTTCCATTTTATACACCTCATATTGGAAATAAATGGTTTTGTTTTCCCAACAATTTTTCGTCTAGATGATAAGGGCTCTTTCATTTTCTTTTTCTCTTTTCTTTACCTCTTTTTCTTTTTTAGCCATTTCAAGTAAATAGTTATTAACTTGTTCATCTAAATAATTTTTCAGTGTACAGACCTTTGTATTATTTGTACATGTATGGAGTGATCAACAACTAGTAGGTTATTGACTTTGTGTTGTCATTCCAGTAGAAGTGATGGATTGACAGTGGTTCATCCAGATAATACTTGATTAATAAAACACATTCCCAAGACAGCTGCAGTTTAGGGAAGTGTCTAACCATTGACAGAATAGCAAGAATAAGGGTTGTGGCATTACGTCACCAATCAAGGTAACCAAGCACACACTTAATGACTTGGGAGTTATCAATTTCTCAATGAAAAGATAAAACCAATATATATTTACAATAAAAATGGGCTTTGAGGGACTTCCCTGGTGGTCCAGTGGTTAAGACTCTGTGCTCCCAATGCAGAGGGCCTGGGTTTGATCCCTGGTCAAGGAATTAGATCCTGCATGCCGCAACTAAAAGATCCTGCATGCCGCAACTAAAAGATCCTGCATACCGCAACCAAAGATCCTGCGTGCCGCACCTAAACCCAGTGCAGCCAAATAAATAAATATATATATATTTTTTAAAATGGGGTTTGATGTTTTTTAGAGTCATAAAATTGAGTCAGCTACAGCAGATATGAAAATGATTACATTTCAGCAATGACTTTCAACAGCCTGTCAATGTTGTGCTGTTAGCATGAATGAGACTATGCGGTATCCATATGAGATAAATACCTTCCAAAATATTCTTATCCTTTCTCTCTATTTTTTTCATCTCCATTCTGTAAAAAGGACATTACACAAAAAGTAGAAAACTTCGGTAACTGAACATTAAGACCCAGTTTTAAAGAGTTTTTAATTACAAAAGCAATACATAAAAACATTTTGATTATATTTAAATGCCAACAAATACAAAAAGCGTATAGTATGAAAACAAAAGCCTCCCTCAAATACCCCGACCCCCTCCCCAAAAATACACATCACATCTCCCCCCTGACCAGCAACAGCAGTTAGCAAATGTGGAGAGTATTTTACAGACTATTTTCTATGCATTCACAGACATATACGTACACATACACATGTCATGGAGGAGAGTATTTTTTAAGTAAATAAGCTTATGCTATATGTAGTGTTCTGTACGTGGTTTTTCTTCCTTTAACAATTTGTCTCAGACATCATTCCAGGTCACTATGTATAGACTAGAAGTTGCAAAGTAGAAGTCCACAGTTCACAAATCTTTAAAAAATGTTTTAATTTGTTTCAACATAGAAAGTCTGTATTTTCCATTTTTTCTTTTAAATGAAAAGATCCAACAACATTGTGCCAAATTCTCGCCAGGAACCGATCGGAAACAGGAATCTTTCCAATGGGACCCATACTCTCAGTACACCACAAGCTCCTGCAACCCCCAGTCCCATGTCCAGGCTGACCTTTTAAATCTCCAAGTTTGCTACCCCTGCTTAGATATATCTACACTGTTCTTTTAAAAGGCTGCATTATATTACAAGGATGTATTGTACAACACAGCGAATATAGCCAGTATTTTGTAGTAACTATAAATGGAATATAACATTTAAAAATTTTGAATCACTATGTCATATACCTGTAACATGTAATATTATGTATGCATCAACTGTACTTCAATTTTAAAAATATCAAAAAAAAGGCTGCATTATATCCCATAAGACAGATGCACCATAATTTATTTAACCATTTCCCTATTTATGTCACATTTTTAATGTTCAGGTTTCATGCTGTAGAGTAGAACTAAATCCCATATTCAGAAATGACCCCCCCCTTTTTTGCTTTTATTTTTTCCTAGAGTTTGTGAAGATCCTGAATCCATAACTAATAATGTCTTGGAAAACTTCACAAAAACGCAAAGGATTGTTGTGAAAAGCCTGAATCTATAATGGATGATGCCTTACAAAAATACAAAGGATTGTTCAATATTTTTCCCTTTGAAAAATGATATTGTAACTGAGAGACCAGAGGTCTGGGAATGGAGAGAGAACGAGGACCTTCTAAAAGATGAAGAAAACTCAACCAGAAGCTCATTGGGGTAGGTTCTATGTGTTATTTAGTTAAATCAGAATTTTTCACTTTTTAAAAAAGTATGTCTCTGGCTTAAAAGTGACAAAAACCTGCTGAATAATTAAGGTCTTCTTTGGTCTTTTTCAGCAGCTGTCTCTGTTCTCATTCTCCTTTTTCTTATACCCCTGGCTCAAAAAAATCTCTAAGAGCGTATAAAGTTCCCATCACAGGGGTTTGCAACTGTGAAAATGGGACAGCAATCCTAAAAGTTCAAAACTTCTTCCTCCAAAGTGATGCTGTTCGTATGGGTAAAGCTGACAGACTTTGGGGCCAAGTCACAGTTACAACTTAGTAACTATAGTGTACACTTGAGCCAAAAATCAAAGCACATGCAAAAGTGTAAAGGAACTAGAATTTTTTTTAAAATAGTCTATCAGCCAAAATAAGAAACACACACGGAGAATAACAATTGCTATTCTCAGAGGAACACAACTTTTGCCTATGTAATTTGATGTGAGGCAAGAATTCTGCTCAAATAAAAAATAGACACTGACGGCTTC
>NC_041224.1:136191159-136202814 GCF_002837175.3 Physeter macrocephalus
TGCCGCGGAGCGGCTGGGCCCGTGAGCCATGGCCGCTGGGCCTGCGCGTCCGGAGCCTGTGCTCCGCAACGGGAGAGGCCACAACAGAGGGAGGCCCGCATACCACAAAAAAAAAAAAAAATAGACACTGAGACAAAATTTGCCCACTTCCCATGGTTTTTTTCTTCCTATTCAAATTATTTGAAAATCCCTAAACTGGTGATTTTTTTCTACTGGGCTACAGTAAATACAAAAGTAGAGAAATGCTTACACATAGTTTTCAAGAAGATCATATTTATCTGGTACATATTCATTACTCAGAAGTAAACCAAAGCCTAATAACAGCCTATTGTTTTATCTGTCTTTCTAACCAAAATTAAACTTTAATGATTCTTTACCTGCAGGTTTGAGACTTGGAAATAAATATATGTATCTACTGAATCTTTTCTACCTACCCACTTATAAAGAATAGTCATCTTTGATTTTTTTTTTTTTTTTTTTTTTTTTTTTGCGGTACACGGGCCATCTCACTGCTGTGGCCTCTCCCGTTGCGGAGCACAGGCTCTGGACGCGCAGGCCCAGCGGCCTATGGCTCACGGGCCCAGCCGCTCCGCAGCATGTGGGATCTTCCCAGGCCGGGGCACGAACCCGCGTCCCCCGCATCGGCAGGCGGACTCTCAACCACTGCGCCACCAGGGAAGCCTTTTGATTATTTTTAATAGAAAACAATTTTTAGTAGAGAATAATCAGAATCTGAAAGCCTTATGGAATGTAGCAAAGTATTGTGGGAACAAACTATTTTAAACTGAAATTGCATGTCTGTTTTGAAATAACAAATCCATGCATTTTTTTTTAGTCCCTTTGCTGCTTATTTGAGCTATCAGTGACATTTCCCAGGTAAACTAAAGTCAAAAATTTAGGCTTTACATAAAAGCCATCTTGCACTTCTCACAGGAACTGAGAACACTGTGCTGCTTAGATCACTTAGACTCCACAGACGATTTCGAACACAGCAGACTCCTTAAAAGAATAACAGAAATGCTCGCAATTCCTTGCGATAGTCCCTTCCCCATCCTTTGAAGTTACAGATAACCCAAAAGCCATCACGTCATGCTAGATTTAAATAAATTCTCAAAATATCTGCTCCTTTCCTATTGTTAGTATCAAACAGGTATCAATAAGGATTGTTTTAAAACCACAACCCCTATGATTTCAATAGTAGCAGGGAAAACTGGTCGCAAAAAATCAAAGTCCCCAAGGATGATGCAGGACTTGAGTCTAAGGTGAAATACAGCAGATTCCCAGAGCTACTCAGGCCTAGCAGAGCCTGTGCCTCCTTGGTGCTCTACGCTGCCTTCCTGGTCAATATACAAAGGAGCCCAAGACTGATAACCTTATCACTGAAAGATCATGCAAATACTGGTGCCTGTATGTACCAAGTACTGTGTTAGGGACTTGAGGTCGAAAAGTGGGTAAGATGTATATATAATATCTGGGCAGACTAATGAAAATAGAATTACAAAGTATACATAGTAAGCCAATGCCAACATAAAGCTATGCACAAGAGAGCACAGAGAAGGGACTAACTCTGCTTTTTTATTTTTTTCTTTTGATGGAGAAGTAGGGGCTGGTCAAGGAAAGAAGCCAGAGGTCGTATGTTATGATAAGGGCAAGAATTTCTCCCTTTTTGTCCAAATGTGGTGGTCGCTTATCCACTAGCCATCTGTTTGATTCCTAACAGAGGTCTGCAGGTTGATCTCTCAGAGCTCTAACAAAAGCATACATCCCCTGGCTTTTAGAGAATCTGTTTGCATTCTCTAGCTACCTTTCAATGATTTCATTAATTGACAAAACTGGATAATGATTTATCTTCCTGTCCTTCAGGCCACAGTAGAAACAGTAGGAGATGAAGAGCTGACCCCCAAGTGCCTCTGCTTTACATATTGTTCAGAAACACCATAGTTTTACTTCAGAAAAGCCTGTGCACATATGTAAGTTCCAAAGTCTTAATGATGAAAGGAGGAACAAAGAAATGTGTTCTGACGGGTGTTATGTTCCTTTTGAACGCTCCTTACCTGGTACCTGGATTTAGCCAATTTTAATATATCCTTGAATTCACAGATATATCTCCTCAAGTGGTAACCCAGTAAATCTCCACGTAATTTCCCATGGAGCTTATCTGATTATACGGCACATTTCTAAGATCCACGTTAAGAAACAATATTAGATAAATTGGTCCATTTTATATTACCAAAGAAGCAGCCTGTATTTATTACAACAGTTGGACATCTACGGAACTGTGAATTCTCTACTCAACCATAGCTTTAAACTTCCATACACAACTTTTACTGTATTTCAAACGCTACAGTGTCTGTCCATTTTAAAACAAGTTAAGTAGGAGGAACTAAGAGTTTCTAGGGGGACTTCCCTTGGTGGTCCAGTGGTAAAGAATCCACCTTCCAATGCGGGGGACGCAGGTTCGATCCCTGGTCGGGGAACTAGGTTCCCACATGCTGCGGGGCAGCTAAGCCCGCATGCCACAACTAGTGAGCTCACGTGCCTCAACTAGAGAGCCCGCGTGCCACAAACTACGGAGCCCATGCACTCTGGACGCAGCCAAATAAATAAATAAAAATAAATATTAAAAAATAAATAAATAAAAATATTTTAAAAAGAGTTTCTAGGAATCATAACAGAAGATAAGACTATCACACCTCAAAATACAAGTCTAAAAACAATGAGATACTTTCTTTTTTGCCTATGAAATGGATAAGGATTTAAAAATAATAATAACCAGTATATACAAGCAGAGAGAAACCAACATACATAAAAATATGAGTAAGAGTGCAGTTTGGTCAAACTTTTTGAGGCAGTTTAGCAATATGTGTCAAAACGTGTATACCATTTGACCATAATTACATTTCTAGGAATTTATCCCAAGAACCTAACCAGAGATGAATCCAAAGATTTACACATAAGGAGTGTGCACTTTTAATATACCTAAAAAACAACTAAATGTCCAACACTTAGCGAATGGCTAAATAAAGTGTGGTACATGCTTATATTAGAGTATTATATTTTTTAAAAGATATTTGACAAAACAGAAGATGTTTGAGATATGATGGAAAAACAAAAATTACAAAACAGCAAGTATAGTATAATGATTTTTCAATATACACAAGTGTACTCATGTAAATATACCCAAGCACAAAAAATAGATTGAACATATATACTAAAATATTAGTGTTATATATGTGTATTATATGATATAATGCATATCATATCACCTGTGATGATAATATATACATACACATATTTAAAAATCTGACCTCTGGTTTTAAGGGAAAGCCCAAAGTGGAATCCTGATGGAGAACAGCAAGGTTGAAAATTTAAATACTTATATACATCATGTCAAACACTATGGGGTATAAACACTCTGATTCCTTAAATCAAGTGTGTCCTACAATATAGAGTATAAGTGTCAATGCTCAATGCCTCACAATTAAAAGGATATATTTCTACTTTTTCCCTTCCCACAGGGCAAAATACTCATCCTTGCTAAGAGAACACACTTATGTGAAACAAAGATTGTGTGAGGCTGAGGCAATTGCTCTTACGTTTCTACAGCCCTGGTGGATGAAGTTAACACCGTTTGTCCATGCCAGCCCTACATATCAGCTGCCTAGTTTTAAGTTAAGCACAATATGATTTCCATGGCAACCACTGGACAGTAGAGGCGTCTTCCGGGGGTGAAACCCAAAGAAATGACTAATAATTAGCAAGAGTCTAATTCAGATATGCCAAGAAAGAAGTATTATGCGTTAGTATTTATTTCCATTGCACTTCTTTTATAAGCACAGTGATACACTATTTCCCATGACACTTCCCTTGCAGAATTACAAAATTGTGGTTATACTAACAGATTTAAACATGAGAGGCGAAACAGCTCAGTGAGTATATAAACAGATGTTGAAAGATTATTGTGTGATCAAAGCACCAGAATCCGGAGAGAGCTTCTGGAAGTACCCACCCGGCCACTATCTGGCCAAAATTTGGTAACAGACGGTGGATGATAGTGGTTGCTTAGCAGTTGTTTTAAAAACAAAAACCTGTTTCTTGCACATTTTATCCTTGATTCTTGACAAAGAGAAGTGCCGCAAAAATGAGACTTTGCTGGGGGTGGGATTAAAATGGAGTGTCAACTTTATCTTTTAAATGTCCTGTTTGAAGATAAGCCAGACCCTTAAGAGCATCCTAATGTGTGAGTGAGTATGAGGCCACCCGTTCTTTTTTGTCTTTAGGGGAAAAATAACTTTCACAAAACAACTTCTTTTTGGTGAAATTTCGCATAGTTAACATCTATTTGAATCAAAAAACAAATTATAAAGAAGGTATCTTAAAATTCCAAGAGATAGATATTTCTCTTGGAGAAGGGCATAGGTGTCATGCTTTAATAAAGAAACCAGTGACTTCTCTGGTGGTGCAGTGGTTGAGAATCTGCCTGCCAATGCAGGGGACACGGGTTCGAGCCCTGGTCTGGGAAGATCCCACATGCCACGGAGTAACTGGGCCCGTGAGCCACAACTACTGAGCCTGCGTGTCTGGAGCCTGTGTTCCGCAGCAAGAGAGGCCGCGATAGTGAGAGGCCCGCGCACCGCGATGAAGAGTGGCCCCCGCTCGCCGCAACTAGAGGAAGCCCTCGCACAGAAACGAACACCCAACACAGCCAAAAATAAATAAATAAATTTATTTTTTAAATAATAATAAAAAAATAAAAATAAAGAAACCAGAACAGGAGTGGGTGGGTTCTCCTGGGGAAGTTTGGCTTCCTTTTGGCCTGAGAGAGACAGGAGGTGGGGATGTGATCTTTCAGTCTCCTTCTCAGCTACTCATTGGTCTCCTTCTACCTCTTTCCAAGTTGAATTCCAAATCTAAAATTTAGTATGACTTTTCTGTTCAGGTCCTCTTCTTCAAGGATGTCCCCAAGAAACCAACAGATGCTCAAACAGAACTATAAAATTGTTAAGGAAACTAAAGGAAAGTTTGTCCGAACATATAAATGTCCTACTTTATATAGCTTCTGGGATAAATCTTATATGTTATCTGGGCATAAAACTTTGTTATTTGGGGCTTCCCAGGGTCTAAAGTATGGGTGGCAAGCTAGGATCTGCTATCCCTGAACTATCACAAAACAACACTAAATTGGACCAATTTCTGAATAATCCCTTATAAATAGTAAAATATATTTTAAAATATGAAACAAAAATGACAAATTAAAAAACCATTCTGGGACTCTTAGAGACTCATAGTTAAACATCCCTCAAAGGATAAAGCAATTTTCAGGTAGAACATTCACTAGAAAAATGTCAGCTTTAAATCAGAAGTTAACTCCAGACCTCATATGTTCCAATTTCCTTCTTACAAGCAGAAATGAGGAAAACTTCTTCACATAATTATGTAGGAGGGAAACCTGGTATAAACTTATCCATATACCTTCAGTAACAACCCTTCAAAACCAAGTAAAGAATGGACTTATTCATATTTACAATGCTCCTACAAAGTCACTGGCAGAAACAAAATTGTCCCATACCAAATCCCTGGCAAAGTTTCCAAGGGATCAAGATCGAAGGTAAAAAATTCATAGATATAGCAGGATTCATACACACGTCACCAGTTTCATAATTACCCTCCATTTATGCAATCAGCAAGCATTCATCGAGCACTCATTGAGTGTCTATTATATGCCTGGTAGAGTGTCAGGTATTACAATTAAATAACGTATCAGTGACGATTTGTGGTATCAAACAACAGAATCCACTCTGGCAAGTTTAAGTGAAAAAAGAAATTGATTAGGTATTAGGTAGCTCACAAGGGGCCAGACAGCCAAACCCTGAAGCTACACAGCCAGGAACAATGCACAGCATAGGGACTTCGCTAAGAAAAACACCGCTGCGCCCATACTCAGTGCCTGCGACCCTTAGGACTGAAGGCCAGGAACTCTGCCACTGTTACCTCCCCTGAGTATCTCCATCATCAACCTTAGCAGGAGACTGATTCCCTTCCATGTAGCGGTCTTCTTCCGTGACTCACTTCCAAATCCACCTTGCATGGACCATGTCACAGAGCCCAGATCATAGGCCTGACCCCTGGCCACAAAGGAATCTGAGAGATCTGTGTTCTGGCTTTTACCTTTGAAAGGTAGGCCTCATAATGTGGGAAATCACCAAAAGGTTGGGTGACCACAAATGTCCACTATAAATTATGACACAGTCTGCCAATTTGGAGCATTCAGTCCAGTATAATAATACATGAACAAAAACAAAAATCTCTGTATGCAAGGACTTCCAAGTATCATGCAGACCTTCTTAAATATAATCTAGTAAAAATTTTACATTAACAATATATAAGGTTTATCTGGCTTAAGATTTTTCTTCCCTAGAGGATCATTTTCTCTGCCTTTTCCTATAATCTCATTCTTAACATGAATCAGTCCAGCCATTTGGCTATGGGCTAATTATGTTAGATGAAAAGAAAATCAATTATATTTTAAAACATGGACTAAATACTTATGTGTTAGACTCTAGGCTTCTGCATGTAATACTATAGCAAAGAAAGTGGACTTGTGGGTTCAAACGCCTGCTCCACCATTACCAGCTGTGTGTCCTTGAGCAGGATTTTTACTTCCCTACACCTTAGTTTCTGCTTCTGCTATACCTACCACATAGAATTGTTTAGGAAGATTAAAAAGAAACAAGCATGTAGAAGACTTAGTACCATGCTTAGCACTATTGGATATTATCCAACCATTATTTAATCCGTACAATGACATTATGAACTCACTTCGTTATCTCCATTTAAATTGACAAAGATGAATCTGAAGTCACTTACCCAGTAACACTGGAGTAGCGTTGGGATTTGAACCCAGATTTTCTAATGTCAAGCCTGGCCTTTTCCACTACTCCACCTGCTAAGACTTAAAAGCCATTACAAATCAGATCTCAGAGTGACTCATGTAGGTTCTCAGAAAATCTTCTCTGTCCTACAAAGCAAAGTTGTTGTATTTTTCTCCTTTGTTAGAGAAAAAAAAAAAAGTATAGAAGTCCAATAATGGAATGTTCTTTCCCCAGAATCTTTAGATCTCCTAAATATTTAGGACTAGAAGGAAATCTAGAAGCCAGCAATTCTAGCCTCCTGTACTTTTTTCACCCTAGGACCATTTTACCTTTCTTTAGATTTACCCTGCTTCCCTTTGCTTCTTTTGTCTTCTATCATTACAGGGAGAACCTGGAGACAACAGAAAGGCAGCCGCAAAACTCTAAGTGTTATCCAGGCAAAATGCAAGAAGAGAGAGAACTTGACTGTTTCCCAATTGGTGGCACTCGTGGCTATATGAGCATTTCCCAAAGAATATTCCCTGGAACACCTAGTTTCTCAGGATGCTAGTAGATAATTTACAAAAAAAGTGTCCTTGGTCAAGTAAGTTTGGAAAATGTAGGGTTAAACAAAGTTAAACAGGTTTGCTCAGAACTTTTAATGTGCTAATTAGCATAGTGAACCCACAAAATGAGGATATGGCACGCAGCATTGAATTTGTCACCCAGAGAGTCCTTTTTCTCCCCAAAGAATCAGGTAGGACTAGTGAATCATAGGGCACATTTGAGAAACACTGGGTGAGGAAAGGAGTTTGTCCTCAGAATACAGAAAAGAAATGAGATAATTCAAATGTGACAGGAAACTTCTAGCACCACCCAGGGAAGAAAGGGTTCTGACCCCTGGCTCAAACATCCAGTTTGCCTGGCATATCTGATACCGTAGGTGGCACGCACCAGGTTATATGGCTTGATGCACTCGATATGAATATTGACAAGGTCACTCTCCATGTTCAACATGAAATCTTCTCATTATATTTTTTTGTACGATTTTTTTATTTTATTTTATTTTTATTTATTTATTTTTGGCTGCGTTGGCTCTTCATTGCTGTGCGCAGGCTTTCTCTAGTCACAGCGAGGGGGTGCTGCTCTTTGTTGTGGTGCGCGGGCTTCTCATTGCTGTGGCTTCTCTTGTTGTGGAGCACGGGCTCTAGAGCGCAGGCTCAGTAGTTGTGGCGCACGGGCTTAGTTGCTCTGCAACATGTGGGATCTTCCCGGACCAGGGCTCGAACCCGTGTCCCCTGCATTGGCAGGTGGATTCTTAACCGCTGCACCACCAGGGAAGCCCTCTGATTGTATTTTAATTTCCTCTGCAGCCACCCTACAGAGAGAAGTGCTAGGCAAGCTGGTATAAATGCCTGGTACAATTGGTAGTTATATTTCTTGTTGTAAGTTAATATAAATATTCCATCCAGACAATAAGAGTATTCAGTCAATTAGACAGATAATTTCTCAGTGTAAGATAAACCATCATTACTTTATACAATCTCTTTCAAGTTTGGTGGGAATGAGATAGTCTTTAAGAGTTCCTAGGTACTGACAAAATCCAGTTTCCATCCTGCAAATGTTAAAACCATATAGAACCCAGGTCCTGTCATCTTTACCAAGGTAATGTGACCTTCAGGCATCGCCTGGGCATCCCTGTGACGGTTTGTTATGCTCCTGAAAGATTAAACATTTCGATCCTTTAAGCTTTCGCTCTGACTTGCCATCCTCTATAGCCCTAGGTTCTTGAAGAAATAGCTTCCAAATGAAATGAAAACACAGTTTCCCTCATCTGCCTTACTTACCAGTGAGAAGTTCTAGGGTTCAAGTTTTAACAGCATGTGCCAAGGCAAGCACAGTTATCTTACTCTGGAAAAAATCTCAATAAGCTAAAACCAAAGGAACTCTGCTGTACCACAGAGAACAAGCACGCATCTCTTATGCCGCAGGCAGGGGTCAATCCTCCATCCCGAGCTTGCCAAGCTACAGGTTGGAAAATCCATGCAAGGAGCCAGCTCTGCATCAGTCGGCTCTGCCCACAGGGATGCCTGGATTGTGAATCTCTCCTGAAGAGGGGCCGGGGTGCTGGGGAGATGATTTTCATAAATATACTTACTTTCCTCCTTTGAACAGGCACACCTGGTTTCTCTACTAACCACTGCTTCGGTCACTTATGCCCTAGGGAAAGCAGTTGTAAGAAATAGCAGATGCAGAATTTACACAGCAGAGAGCATTCCATCCCTTCAGTTTACAAATTCTGCAGAAAACGACCCAAGTGGTGCAGGACTATTTTATGAACTGTGACCTCAAGCCGCTCATTGAAAATGCAGTTCCTATCAAATGGTTCTTTGCAGATTTTCATTTTTAAATGATGAACACATTTTGGATTAGTTACACTTGAACCAGCCACAATTGCATCACAAAATTCTTTGCAAAAAGTTTACATCGTGTAGTATTACATTATTGCCTCCGTTTTACAGATGGAGAAACTGAGGCCCAAGCATCTTGCCCAAAACTTCTGCAAAATGACACAGAAAAAATAAGACTTGTCCATAGCAAGTGACAAAATCTAAAACAGAGATACCCGATTGGAGGTATGGAGTTTGCAGTGCATTCCCACTTATCTAGAATCTTCTTTCAGATGGATTTGCCTGGTGAGACATGCATGAAATTGACCTCTGAGGACAGAGTTCAGCTCTCTGGTATCATGAATGTTATCATGAAAAACAGAAAAATGCCCCCTGGCCATTTCTAGTTCAATGACTCAGAAATGAGGAGTAGGATTATGTGTTAAGTATCAAAGGGTAGACAATCCAAGCAAGAGTGAAAAATTAAAATCACAAATTAGAAATTGTTTTATTTCTGAGGATCTGGCAGAAAGGATTCAAACATGCAGAGATTCTGCACACATTAGAGCAGGATCCTGGCTTGCATGGGTGAGCGCAGAGAAAAGTCCTCAAATGAGGGACAGGATGGGAATGGAGGAGAACAGGGGAGGACCCAGGTCTGCAGGCAAATGGATAAATAAGAGACTCTTTAAACCACTCACTCGTTAGTGCAATTGTTTAATTGCTTTTAAGATGACTTCTGCATTCAATAAACAGTGCTATGAGTTTAGGAGAGGGTATTTTATTTTCTCTAAGTTTATTTCACAACAGAGAATTAAATTCAAGAAATATTTTCAAAATAAAACCTGTGTTTCCCCACATTAGTGGTCCCTCAACCCAGATGCCCATCAAAATCACCTAGGGAGCTTGTTAAAAATGGATTCAGGACATCTTCTCTACTGATTCTGAATATCCATGGGGTGCTGCCCATGGCATTTTTTTCAACGGTTACCCAAGGTTTCTTGGTCACAGATTTGGGGACTTCTATCATAGACATGCCAGTTTCAGGGTGACCTGAAGAAACATGTATAGCTATGGGTCTGGCTTATACAGTCCACAGCACCCTCCTTCCTGCCGAAGGATCTTCCTGATGTCTCACCAGAGCTCCTTGTCTATCATTTTAGCCCTCCTCTTGGCAGTCCCCTGGAATCCATTCTCCTTCTTGTCATCCTGTGCTCTCCACATGGCTGGCTGGGGATGTTAATCCTTCCTGGCTGAAGGTGTGCTCCTAGCACTCCCTGCCTAGTGAAGTCACCCAGGGTTGTGTAACGTCAGTCACTCTTCTGCCATGGCTGGTGGCTGGGCCATGCTAGGGAAAGGGCTTTCCTCCCACAAGGTGTAAAATTTTTCATCAAGTCACACACACACAAAAAAGGCAGCCATGCACTTGAATAATGTTTCCAAAATTCCCTTTCTCCAGGAATTGGGTACCAGTTCTGTTGAGACTAGGGTTTGGGAGTGGGGAGAATCTTGGTTCAAAAATAATAGATAATTTGAGTGATGTCAACCCACAACACTTGGAACCCTCCCTCACTTATCACCTTTGCCCCTGCCTTCTCATGAGTAATGAGGTCTCGTCAGGATGGAGATCCAGGGCTCTCTTATGTGGCTCCATAGACCTCATGGACATACACCCCTGGCATACCCAAATGCCCTAGAGGAGCATACAAAATAATAAGAGCCCCCTTTACCAGGGAAATTTCCACTGATGCTTGATTTTGCACATTGTTCTTCTTCTTAGCTGTCTCTGAAAATGCCCTAAAGACCTTGAGGACCATCCCAGGTTCTATGAAATATCTCTCCTTCCCATTCCTTTCTCTGCACTTTTTCTTGAGAGAGAGAGAGAGGTAAGTGAGTACCAGAGAACCATTGCTACACAAAATGTTAATAGTTGCTTTGGGTAAAGCATTCTGGAATGAAATCAATTTGGGAAACACTGGATTAAAAACAAGTTACTCAAAAACAGAAATATAGATCAATGGAACAGGATAGAAAGCCCAGAGATAAACCCACACACATATGGTCACCTTATCTTTGATAAAGGAGGGAAGGATATACAGTGGAGAAAAGACAGCCTCTTCAATAAGTGGTGCTGGGAAAACTGGACAGCTACATGTAAAAGTATGAAATTAGAACACTCCCTAACACCACACACAAAAATAAACTCAAAATGGATTAAAGACCTAAATATAAGGCCAAAACTATCAGACTCTAAGAGGAAAACAGAGGCAGAACACCCTATGACATAAATCACAGCAAGATCCTTTTTGACCCATCTCCTAGAGAAATGGAAATAAAAACAAAAATAAACAAATGGGACCTAATGAAACTTAAAAGCTTTTGCACAGCAAAGGAAACCATAAACAAGATGAAAA
>NC_041224.1:136203587-136216557 GCF_002837175.3 Physeter macrocephalus
GGAGGGAGGAAGACGCAAGAGGGAAGAGATATGGGAACATATGTATATGTATAACTGGTTCACTCTGTTGTAAAGGAGAAGCTAACACACTATTGTAAAACAGTTATACTCCAATAAAGATGTTAAAAAAAAAACAACAAAAAAAAACAAGTTACTCAAATGCAACAACGTATAAAAAGAATTATACACCACAACCAAGTACAGATTTATCCCAGGTATGCAATGTACAAAAATCAATTAATATAATCCATCACATCTACAGGTTAAAAAGAAAAATCATATGATTATATACAATATTATATAGATTGTATATAACAATAGATACAGAAAAAGCATTTGACAAAATCCAACACCCATTCATGATAAAAAACTCTCAGTAAACTAGGAATATAGGGGAACTTCCTCAACTTGATAAAAAATATCTACAAAGAAAACCTACAGCTAACATCATACTTAATGATGAAAAACTTGAAGCTTTCCCACTAAGATCAGGAGCAAGGCAAGGATGTTCTCTCTCACCACTCCTTTTCAACATTTTACTGAAAGTTCTGGCTAATGTAACAAGACAAGGAAAGGAAATAAAAGGCATACAGATTGAGAAGTAATATACAAAAGTAAACCACTTTCCTATATGCCAGCCATGAACAAATAAAATTTAAAATTAAAAATACATTACCATTTACATTAGCACTCAGAATATGAAATACTTAGGTATAAATTTAACAAAATATGTATACGATATATATGAGGAAAACTTCAAAACTTTAATGAACAAAATCAAAAGAGAACTAAATAAATGGAGAAATATTTCATTTGCATGGATAGGAAGACTTGATATTTTCAAGATATTAGTTCTTCCCAACTTGATCTATAGATTCCATGCAATCCCAATCAAAATCCCAGCAAGTTATTTTGTGGATATCAACAAACTAATTCTTAAGTTTATGCAAATGAGCAAAAGACCCAGAATTACAATTCAGTATTGAAAGAGCAGAACAAAGTTGGAGGACTGACATTATCTGACTTCAGGACTTACTACAAAGCCACAGTAATCAAGACAGGGTGGAATTAGTGAAAGAATAGACAACTACATCAATGGAACAGATTAGAGAGACCAGAATAGATCCACATAAATGTAATCAACTGATCTTTAATAAAGGAGTGAAGGCAATACAGTGGAGCAGAGATGATAGTCTTTTCTTTTTCATACAAAAAAAAAATGAATCTAGACACAAACATTACACCCTTCACAAAAATTAACTCAAAATTAATTAAAGACCTAAATGTAAAACACAAAACTATAAAACTCCTAGAAGATAACATAGGAGAAAATCTAAATAGCCTTGGGATGTTCAATGACTTTTTAGATACAATAGCAAAGGCATGATCCATGAAAGAAATAATTGATAAGCTAGACTTCATCAAAATTAAAAACTTTTGCTCAGTGAAAGAAAATGTCAAGAGAAAGAGAAGACAAGCCATAAACTGGGAGAAAATATTTACAAAAGTCCCATCTGATAAAGGACATCCAAAGAACTATTAAAACTCAGCAAAAGAAAGTAAGCAATCTGATTAACAAATGGGCCAAAGACCTTAACAGATACCTCACCAAAGAAGATGTACAGATGGCAAACGAGCATATGAAAAGATATTCCTCATTATATGTCATCAGGGAAATGCAAATTAAATAACAATGACACAACACTATACACCTCTTGGAATGGGCAAAATCCAGAACACTGACAACACCAAATGCTGGCAAGAATGTGGCGCAACATGAACTCTCATCACTGGTGGGAATGCAAAATGGTGAAGTCATTCTAGAAGACAGTTTGGCAGGTCTTACAAAACTAAACATACTCTTACCATATCATCTAGCAATCACATTCCTTGGTTTTTACCCAAATGAATTGAAAACTTATGTCCACACAAAAACCTGTACACAAATGTTTACAGTAGCTTTATTCATAATGGCCAAGACTTGGAAGCAACCAAGATGTCCTTTGGCAGGTGAATGGATAAACTGTGGTATATCCAAACAATGGAATATTATTCAGTGCTAAAAAGAAATGAACTATCAAGCCATGAAAAGACATGGAGAAACCTTAAATGCTTATTATTAAATGAAAGGCGCCAATCCGAAAAGTCTATGTATTATATGATTCCAGCTATGTGACATTCTAGAAAAAGGCAAAATTAAGGAGACAATAAAAAGATCAGTGGTTGCCAAGGATTGATAAGGAGGAATGAATTGGTGGAGCACAGAGGATTTTTAAGGAGGTGAAAATATACTTTATGATATCATAATGATGGTGTCATTATACATTTGTCAAACCCATAGAATGTGCAACACCAAGAATGATCCATAATGTAAACTATGGAGTTTGGATGATTATGACGTGTCAATATAGATTCATCAACTGTAACAAATGTACAACTCTGGTGGGGATGTTGATAATGGGGGAGGCCATGTGTGTGTAGAATCAGGGAACACTTATATTATAGAGCATGCTCTCAATTACATTATTTAGGGGCTTCCCTGGTGGCGCAGTGGTTGGGAGTCCGCCTGCCGATGCAGGGGACATGGGTTCGTGCCCTGGTCCGGGAAGATCCCACATGCCGCGGAGCGGCTGGGCCCGTGAGCCATGGCCCCTGGGCCTGCGCGTCCGGAGCCTGTGCTCCGCAACGGGAGAGGCCGCAGCAGAGGGAGGCCTGCATACCACAAAAAAAAAAAAAAAAAAAAAATTACATTATTTAATCAAAAAATAAATGATTAGATTTAATAGAATACAATCAGAACTAATCTGGGATATTTATGGAGGTCAACTGATAAAGCTGCTTTTTTAAAAAAAAAAAAGCGAAAGAAATTTAGCCCAGATTAATTGCAAATATGTGTCACTGAAAAGGAACTTTGAAAAAAAAAAAAACACTTTTAAATCTCATAGAGTAAAGCCTTAAACTTATGAGTAAGGAAAAAGTCATGGAGTAAAAGTTACACTGTGGCGATCACAACTATACCAGTAAAAAAATGAATGAGAAACAAAATAACTCCCTAATGTTATGTAAATGACTAACTGTAGCTTAAGATAAACAGATTCAAACACAGCTGTGTTTGAAACAGAGGTGAGGATTACTTGCTATGTCCAATGGTGTTAGAAGAGGACTCAGAAAAAAGGCCTGGATGCCACATACACAGGTGAAAACTTTTAATAAATTTGTTTCTTAAACTGTGAGAGTGAAAAATGCAATATTTCTAATTTAACTCATTTTATATGATATGTGATTTTTGTATACGTACGTAAAACTACATTAATAATCTGTATATATAAGTTAGATGAGTGACTAATCTATCTAAATCCTTGTAAGTTAATATAACCATTTTATTTTTATTTTTTTGAAAGAACTTTTCATCAGAAAAGTAAAAGTTTCCTCCACATTCAGAGTCTCTCTAAGCCCCAGGAATAATATAGACACTTAGCTGTATTATGGGCCACCTACTTTGGAAGAGTCTTTTCTAATACACTGGATTGCTAGAATCTCTAAGGGACCTTGTAGCTCTATTCTGGTATTTATCAGAGCCCACTTTCCAAATGGATAGCCCACCTTCCTTGATTTTCTTTGAGTTCTCCTTGATTCCTCCTTGAGTTCTCTTTGCAGAAAGAAGGCTGTTAAGACAAATGTACTAATACAAATAAGGTTAAATGTAGAGACATACTTATTCTTTTTTCCAATGTTCCTAGTCTATGACAGAGATCCTATCTCTCAGCTAGTGGTTTGGTATTCAGAGTATTATTTTTCCTTGGGTTTTGGATACAATACTGTGAGCTAGGAGCCATTTATCATATCATACTCTCATTACTCTACAATGCTCTTCCCCATCAGCCCAGTCCTCTCCCCAACACCTCTTCTCTTGGCCCAATGCTTGGAAGTAAAGCCAAGTTATCAGCACCCCATAATTATCAAATGCTTAGAACATTTGGAAGGACAGGAGAGAAATCTCTAATTAAGCAAAGCATCAACTTTGCTCTTATGTGCAGGATTCTTACCTAAGTACAACTTCAAGCCATTGTGCCAGATATAGAACCCACAAAGCAGATATAAATATTTGCATTTGTGCTAATAGTCCTTTAAATACAGCTGGTGCTATCTCTATATACTTACAAGTATGATACAATTATTTCTTCATCAAACAAAATTCTTGGCTGTGACTTTGTCAAGAATGGAATAAAAACAAAGGGAGGTCTGTGCAGCCCCCTCTGCCTTACACTAGCTCATTTTGGGTACAGTATGTCTTCTATCTTCCAGAAGGGGATTTGGCACTCCAGTTATACTGAGCAGTTTTTTTTTTCTTCTCAATACAGATATAGGCAACTGAGAATTACATAAATGGTACTGGCTGGCAGAAAGAATCCTAGCATTCCTCATCCCTTTCTTCTCTCCTCCAGGCTTACACATCCCACCAGAGGAGAAAGCACGACTTTGCTGACCCTTTCAAGGACAAGTTGCCCTGGAACAAGTGAGCAAGCCAACTCTTGAAAATACTCTGGAAAAGCAAACAGTGAAATATCTTGGGTGTGTCAACCCTGTACACACGTTTTCCCACTTAGCACTGATGCTCCTCTCTGCTTTGGAATTGCCGGACAGGCAATTCCAACCATCAACAGGCACCCCATGCCTGACCCTAGTGTCTGTTATCTCCTCCTACTGCTCCAAAAGACACATAAGCATCCTGCCAGATAATCCAATATTCTAAAATCTATGCACAACTTTGATTTTCAGGAATTTTATAGCTGGGGAGTGGGGGAGTGGGGTGGGGCTTAGAGATTTTCTAGTCCAGAAACTGTAAATTCAAAATTTTAATGGGGTCGGAGAGGTACTGTAAATGAGAGCAGCAAGCCACATATGAGGCAATAGGGAGTGGTGAGGACTGTAACAAACTGCCTAAAAACAGTCCCTCTGATTCTAATCCAACATTCCCATTTCACAGATGAATAAACTCATCCCCAAAAAGTGAAGTAATTTGTCAGGATAAAACTTCAGTTTAGCTCACTTTCCACCAAACAGGTTTCCCTTAGGCAAAGAAGGAAGATTATAACTTTCCCCAAATCTGCAGGTCTCTTGTTTGGGGGTACATAAAACCTTTGTTTTAGGGTATCAAAAATGCCATCCTCCTGGATATGTGCCCTCCCGGACTTACTTCACCCCATGGGCTGTGGCCAAGGCCGCATTCATTCTTAAGAATGTTCTGTCTAGGGAGGATTTCCAGGACGTGATCTGTGGTCACTGAGAAAGCTCTTTTGATCCCAGCCACAAAAATGCAGCTGAGCTCAGAATCCCTCTCTCCATAAATCAGAGTCCTCCCTCCCGGGAATGACCGAGTGTGGCTTCCCACGCAGGTGCCCGACTGCTCCAGCACTCCTAAGGGGGCTCTCCCTCACTTTGAAAGTCTTCTAGGAGCTGCTGGAGTCAAAATGGTAAATCCATAAGACTCTGCGTTCACATACAAATTCTTCCTGACTTTCCGGGCATCTGTTTTGTTCATTCCTAGCAGCCAGGTGTGAGTGCCTGTCTGCCTTCCTTCTGTCTGCTATTTCGTGTCTAACCTTCAACTCTGAATTTGGCTCAGCTTGAGAACATGGGCCAAAGAGTTCTGTGTATACACTGCTTCTAATTTGTCCAAGGGTGCAGAAGGTAGCAGTGATCCAAATAGTTTAAGAAGTCAAAATACTGCTGCAGCCTGGGTCCAGCAAGCTGGCTGAAGACTGGCTGGTGAATTTGGAAACTCCCTCCAGAGATACCCATGAGCCTCTGGGAGACAAGCCCTTCCCTTTGCCAGCAACAAACTTCCTGCTCAGACCAGCATGAGGTCAGCGTAAGAGACCTGCCAGGAGGACTTGAGGCCAGGTCCAATTTTAAAGGCTCGGACGCTCACGGCAGCTGTTAGGTTTTTCAATAACTCACACCCCAGTATGCTTAAAAGTGCGTATTCTTAGCCACCACACCCATAGACGACATAACAATAGTAGCATTTACTAAACACTCAAGGGGTTTTAGGTACCCTGACAAGTACTTCACAGAAATTTATTTCATTTAATCCTCACAACAACCCTACGAAACGAGGGAGGTACTGTCAGTGAGTGAAGCAAGCCATAGTTACCACAATTACAATCTCCACTACACAGTCGGGGAAGGTGAGGTTTAGAACAGTTCAGTTAATTTGCCAAAGTTCACCAAATTAGCAAATAGTGAAGCAAAACTTAGAATGCACCTATTCTTATTCCAGGGGACCGTAAAGCTACAAATACACATTTCCATTGAGAAATCTCACCAGGTAGGTGACACCTTTGAAACATGCCTGAGCAGTTGTCAAGTAGAGGTTAGGCCTATGGAGCCTTCCGGTTCACCAGCAAAGAGGAAAGAGGGACAGGGCACCGGTTCCACTAGGACTCTAGGAGCCCCAAATCCATGTACACCTAATGGACAAGCAGGGGAATGCAGGCAGCCCCCCGTGCTGGTGACAGAGGACACGGGTGCTGCAGATAAAGGCCCCATCTGCCTGAGACCAGCCTCAAAGACGAAGGATCAGGCCTGGCGATCTTGGAAAAGCTACAGTGCCACGTGCGGTATATACACCACACAAGCTAGCACTGTAAGGAAATCTGTCTACTCCCTCCCGGTAGATAGGGTGAGTGCCTTCCAGGAGTTTCCTGGAGGCCAGAGAAGAAGGTCTGGGTCCACGGCACCAGGTCAAGGCAGGCAGAGCAGCGTGACTGGGTCACAGCGGCTGCAGTCTGTCCCAGCTTTTCCATCACCTGCTTCTCTGTCCTGCTCCTCCTCAAGCTGAGTCTCAGAAATGACTCAGAGGGAGCAGCTAAGGTGACTCAGAGAAAGAAAACATGCCCTCGGCCAACAATGAGGTGCGCTTCCTCGAGGCTGTGTTATTTCAAAGGCAAATGTATCTCCAAAATGGAGCCACCATCCTAGCCTTGGGCCAAATCACACTGCAGGCCATTTTTAGTGGGAAGAGGCTGTTTACAATAAATCCAGGCCGGCTTTAAAATGTTGATTTATTCTTCTTAGAAGCTGAATCACACCGTGTGGATTGGCTGCATGAAATAAGGGATTCTGAGACTCCTTATTCTAAGTGAGAAAAACACTGTTCCAGGAGATGCTGGGGCAAGGCCTGGGTGGCTGCTGTTCGGGGCCAGCACTCAAGGATTCAAAGGTGGGGACCACCCAAGTCCTTTTCTTTCCCCTCCTTACTCTAGGTCCCTGCCTCTGGCCTACCACCTTTAGTACCTCTCCTGGATGGAGAGTTAAGAGGAAATGAAGTTAAAATAGTCATCTTTGCTCTTAAGTGGCTGAATAGAGGTGATATATAATGACATTGCTCAAAATATCTGCACAATTATTTCCTTTATACTTACCCTATAACTCTCTCCCTCCTCTTGAAATACTCCAGAAACCTAAGAAAGTAGAACAGTTCTAATATCTCTATTAACAGGAGGCAGTAAGACTTCCATGGGCCTTAGCTTAGTCTGTTAGGGCTGCTATAACCAAAATACCATAAACTGGGTGGCTTATAAACAACAGAAATTTATTTCCACAGTTCTGGAGGATGGGAAGTTCAAGCTCAAAATGCCAGCATATTTGGTGTCTGGTGAGAGAACCTGCTTCCTGGTTCACGGATGACCATCTTTTAGCTCTTCACACAGTGGAAGGGGTGAGGGAGCCCTCTGGGGTCTCTTTTATAGAGGCACTAATCCCATTCATGCTCCCATGACCTAATCTCCTCCCAAAGGCCCCATGTCCAAATACCATCACCTTGGGGGTTAGGTTTCAACATATGGATTTTGAGGGGACAAAAACATTCAGTCTATAGCGGGCCTCAAGACACTTTCCTCTTACTCACTTGCCTGGAACAAGGCTTCAAACTAATGGATTTGGGGCAGTCAGTTCTGTTGTGCTTTCTGCCCAGACCTTGTCCTCAACCAAATGGCAAAACGATGACAGGACTATTCCTTGAGGCATATTCCTCCTCTTTTCCTCCTTACAGACACCCTTCTCCTACTCTTGGGTGCCATCTGACAAGTTAATTCACACCAGTCACAAGAGTATGAGTGACTTAATGGACATCTACACCAAAGTATTATTACATTCTGAAAGAGAGAAGAAAACTCTTACCTAAAGAACATCCTCTAATTGTCAACAGCCAGTACCTGTGTGAGAGGGGTCTCCTGGGTTCCACAAATCCCCCAGTGTACAATATGTGCCTGGGGCCAGGCAGGGACCTGAGTGACCTAATCACCCACCAGAGGTCCCGCTCCTGGGGCTCCAAGGCTGAACGGCTGGGGTGGGCTGTGGGGATGGGAAAGCACATATCCAGCCCCGGGGAGAGTGGGGAGGGGAGACCCTTACCTCCTTGTGAAAATGCTAGCCCTGCTTTCAGAGCCTCCAGTGATTCACCAGAAATCTAGATTTTTCATGTGAAATCATTTTCAGGGTGTTTACTAATTCTGTTGAAAAACATGAAAGCAAAGCTTACCAGGGCAAACAACCCTCATCAACCAGCTGGTATGGCCCCCAGGGTGCCAGCTTTCTCACCTTTTGCCCAGTCAAGCAAATATTCAGGGTCTCCAACACCAGGTGGAACCCTCCTGGTCACTAATGGTAGTGAGGACCAAAGGGATTTTCACGCCTCTTCCTGTTTCAGTCAGTGGAGTCGGGGATCCCTGTCTCCAAGGGACAGTGTGGTCAAGGCTTTTTTGAAACACAAGCCTGTTCCCATAGGACTTGGGGCCCAGGGGTTCTGATTGCACCTATGAGGTGAAGCCCATCTGCTTCTTCTTGACTTTCTCATCCACCTCCAGAAGCTTGCCACCCAGCCAACGTGACAGTCAAGACAATCCCAGCTCTGGCTCCAAGATCTGGGCTACGCTCACTGCCATCTCCCATGTTCCACCCTCATCTTCTGTTCTGAGGACAAATTTGACTTTGCAAAGTTGAATTTTCCAACTGCTACTCTGCACCATTATTTGAGAGGTTGGAGGGATTAAGCCTTTAAATGTTCAAGGCTATTTCCTTAATTCAACAAAACTTGTAATCACAGAAACACTTTCATACAGGTATCTCAGAATCAGCCCTGATGTTCCAGAGTCTGAAAATGACCCGTTTTTTCTCCTCAACAAAGAATGTTTTCACAATGCTTTGTACTCACAGTTCTCAAAGTGCTAAGTAGAAGCACGCTGAATCTTCAATTACAAATGTAATTTATGCAAATATACATAAAGGGAAATTTTTAATTCTGTTCTTCAGAGTTCTGTCACATTCACCCCTAGGAATCTCAAATAACTATTGACCTCTGGGAAAAGGTTTTTACAGGAACTGACAAAGGCTCAGTACAAAGTTTCCTAAATTCAGTTGTCTTAACTAGCCTGTCCCTTGGATCTTTTGGTTTTCCAACCTTAGTATTTCCAAAAGCTGTCATTTCTTTCTTTGGATCCTTCCAGGCTAAATTAAACTAAAGAAGAAAGATGTAGACACCCTTAAATGCTTCAGAATATGTCCCCCAATCTTATTATGGAAAACAAGGGCTACAAAAACAGGTTTGTTTAACTCTTACGTTCACTGGCTGAAGGAATAAAACGAAAACAAGCTATTGTGTTAATCTTCAGATTAGCCCTCTAGTCTGTCAATGTAATACTGATCAGTAAACAATGTCCATAATTAAACTGTTGTCAGAGACACAAATGCCCCACGAGCCTGAGCTAATGAGGCAGTATTCAACTCCTTGACAAAGGCCGGCCAAATACAATTCCAGGAATGTTAATGCTGCCAAGTATCCGGGATGCTCTCAACAGCGGGAAGACCACTGAGTTGAGGTAATTAAGTCTCCACAGCCTGCTAGAGAATTCTGTCCCAGTGCTATTTGTTTGTTGAGGACATGTGCTTAGGTGCAAGGAATTGGAAATCTCTGACACCAAATTGAGCGCATTGGGCATCAAAGCACCCCAAGTCCTCTGCTGAGGCCTGTGACATGAATGTGTATGACAAGGGGGCAAGGGGGCCATAGTCTCCTAATTGTCCCAGAGACCTTTTAGTCTGGGGGGGAGACTACATGTCTTGGTATTTATGTAATTAAGTGCACTGAAATCCTCAGCACAGGGTTCCCATGAAGTCTGGCTGCATATTAACTGGGGCTCAATAGATTTATGAGAGGACACTTTTCCATTCTTTTTGCTCTGGGAGATAGATGCTCTTCCATAAAATACCATCATACCGAATTATTTTTCTAGAAAGCAGAGAATCACATCTATTCTTCTCTTCTAGAGAGAATTCCTACTAGGAACACTTTATTTCCCCTTCTGTTTTTCTTGGCTTCCCTTGAAAATTCCGATGTGTGGCCCAAGGCCCATTGCAATAAGAAATATCACAGCACGGGAGCCGTTCAAAATGAGAAGTCCTGAACACAACCGTTTCCACCATGTGTCCACATTCACTGTGTACTCCTGCAGCCCGCAGGCCCCTTCACAGCCGGCCCACGGCTGCTACAGCCCTTAGTTACTCTTGGGGCTCCAAGAGGGGGTCCACATCCTGCCTCCTGGGGCGTCCACCTAGAGAGGCTTTTTTTTTTTTTTTTTTTTTTTTTGCACTGTGATGAGGATGGGAGGAGATAAAAGGGGGGAAAGGGGGCACGACACACCTGATGTTCCAGCAACATTTCACTGCAGCCTTGAAAATGTCATCAAGAGGTCAAGCTCCCTGGGGGGACAAGATTATGACACTTCTCTACTCCCAGTGATCAAAGGAAAACCAATTCCTGTCACAAAACTTAGAAGAGGGCAGGGAAAATGCTGGACTTGCCAAAACCTAGCTCTGTGCACTCATTTATTCATTTGAAAATGTTGATGCAAGTCCACTTCGAGCCAGGCCCTGGGGATGCAGAGATGAACAAATAGAAACAATCACTTCACTCATAGAATTTATTGCCTACTGGGGGAAACACATATCATTACGCACTTAATTCTGAAAAGTGCTCTATGGGACAACAACAAAACCAGAGTGCAAAGCAAGTCACTTGAGCAGGCGGGCGGGCTATTCTTTTCCATATCTGTTCAATGCCAAGTGCTAACAGGAGTTACTCCTAGGTGGTAGGATCACGGAGTGGCTTTATTTTACTACTGTCTCTTTATGCATTTTTCCTTGGGAGCTAGATAATTTAATCATTCAGACCACAGGTGTGAAGGCAAACCAGCTATCTGATCTTGAGCAATTTACTTAAACTCTCTGAGCCTCGGTTTCCGTGCTCTAAAACGTGGGTAATGACAGTCCCTTCCTCACTGGCTGGCAGTAAGGATTAAACAGGATGAACATCCCATGTGGGTGCATATTACAGAGTGGATACCCAGAGAATATGTTATGTCTACAAAAAATGAAAATATGTCAAGTTACTCATGGTTTTTTTTAATGAGGGGATTGTACCAAATCATCTCTACTATCCTGTCAGTACAAGGATCCCATCATTACAACTACAACCGTTCTTCCTGTGTGGCTGGCATGTTCCAGGTCCCGTGCTGAGGACTACGTTGGATTCTACTTTGGAGACTAGAGGAATCATCCCCTAAATGTCCTCTGATGTTTCTCTTCACAACTCTTCTGCGACGGTTTTCTATTCCAGAAATGTCTCTACTCCAAAGTGTATACGGGGATAGGCATGTAGTTTGGGATTCAGAGATTGGGATTAAGGAGAGAAGGGTAGTAACAATTTCTTCCCCACTCCATGCCCCAAACTCAAGCCCTACCCAAGCCTGAGTTTTAATCGTAAGTACAAATATCATCACTGGTCACGAGATGATCTGGCCCTTTTGAAAACACAGCCGCAGAACTTGACTTGCTGACCTCTCAGGACAATGCATTCCACAGACTTCATGATCGTTTTTCAGGCTTTAAAATATGGCTAAGTAAGTAAATAACTTACCAGCCCCAAATTCCTACACACCCCATTTCTTCCAACTTTGGTGAGGGCAACCTCTAGCAAAACTCAGTGAGAAGACAGAGCGACCCGGTCATATTCCTCTTCACATAAATATCAGGAACTCGTCCCCAGAATGCATCCCGGACAGTGGGCTGGAAAACACATCCACCTGCAGCTCGGTGGGGCCTTTGCTGGTCCTCTCTCTCCTTCAGGAAGCGGGAATGTCCTAGAAGAAAATGGTGAAGGCTACCAGGCCTACGATTTTGAGCTAATTGGGTGAAGGCTACCAGGCCTATGATTTTGAGCTAATTGGGAGTTAGAAATGTTACTTAAAATTTAAATAACAATGTAAAACACTCTACTTTCATTTTACTCCACTTCAGACATTGTCAGCCCCAAAAGGATGGGCCTCATTTCCTAACTCTACCAAAAAAGAGAACTGCTCCATTACTGTTACTATGATACATTATCATTAAAAGTATTGTCAATAGTCTGTTTTAAGAGTCCATTGTAATATTGGCAACGTTTCAAGCAAAGCGACCACCCAAAAGTGAAGGTTTTGCTGCAGTGGAGAACTTGTGGAAATCCCCACTCTGACACGTCTGAGTCCAGTGACTTTGGCTAAGTCTCCCACTCTCTTTGAACCTCAATTTCTCCCTCTTTGAAAGAAAGATAAAACCTCAAACTAGGGGCTTCCCTGGTGGCGCAGTGGTTGAGAATCTGCCTGCCAAGGCAGGGGATACGGGTTCGATCCCTGGTCCGGGAAGATCCCACATGTCGCGGAGCAACTAAGCCCGTGCACCACAGCTACTGAAGCCCACATGCTGCAACCACTGAAGCCCACGCGCCTAGACCCTGTGCTCCACAACAGGAGAAGCCACCGCAATGAGAAACCCACGCAATGCAGCAAAGAGTAGCCCCCACTCGCCACAACTAGAGAAAGCCCGTGCGCAGCAACGAAGACCCAACGCAGCCAAAAATAAATAAATAAATTTT
>NC_041224.1:136216651-136236264 GCF_002837175.3 Physeter macrocephalus
GCAGGGGACACGGGTTCGTGCCCCGGTCCGGGAAGATCCCACAGGCCGCGGAGCGGCTGGGCCCGTGATCCATGGCCGCTGAGCCTGCGCGTCCGGAGCCTGTGCTCCGCAACGGGAGAGGCCACAGCAGTGAGAGGCCCGCGTGCCGCAAAAAAAAAAATAAAAAATAAATAAATAATTTTTTTTAAAAAAAGCCTCAAACTACTTTCATGGGAAAGGTAAGCAGAGTAAGGAGCTGGTTAAGCACACTCCAGAACCAGACAGCCCAGGTTCACACCCCAGCTCTACCACTAACGCCTGAGGGCCTTGGGGAAGTTACACAACCTCTATGCCTCGGTTTCCTCAACTGTAAGGTAAGGTAGTAATACCTCCTTGCTCACAAGCTTGTCATGATGATGCATGAGTTCATCTATGTAAAGCACTTAGAATATTGTCTGGCAGATGGTAAGCTAAATAAGCTGTAGCTATCATTGTTACTACTATATATGAATAGAATTAAGAATTATTATTATTACTATTATTAACATGTCGGCATTGTATCCTCAACAGATGTTTTAATAGAAAACAAGGGAAATAGGAACTAACACTTATAATCATGTATTCTGCGAGCCATCCTCACAGCAACCCTGTAAGGTAGTTATACATTACTATCCATGTTTACAGCTGAAAATTTTAAGGCTCAATTAGATGAAGAAAATCATCCGAAATTACAATGTTGTTAGTAGTAAAGACAAGAATGATCTCTGCATTGAACAAAGAAATGTAATGAGCACCTACTAAATGCTGACAGAAATGTTAAGGGCAGAAAATACAAAGATGAGCGTGGTACAGTCCTAGACCCCAAGGGGCTTAGAGATAGACAGGCATTGGGTTTGCTGTGCCAGTGGGAGATGGGAAAAGAAGACTTCACAGTGGGCAGGGCAAGGAGAGCGTATTCACGGGCTATTTTGGAGGTGTGGAGCTGGGACGCTGGGAGAGGGGTGGGAGGGAGGTTGGAGAAGAGTCGCTGAAGGGATGAAGACAGGCGCTGAATCTCAGAGGTGGCTGGGACTTTCTCCTGCAAAGAGGGGCAGCAGGGGTAATTCAGGCAAAGGAGACCCCCAAGGGTAAGGCACCAAAGAGAAAGACAGCCTGGTTCAAGATGGAGGCACTAAACAGTCAGTGTTGCTGAACCATGTCTCCAATGTCCAATGCGTGGCAGGAGATGGGGGCTGGAGAGCAAGTCTGCAAAACCGGGAGCAAAGAGGAGGCCAGGCTCCATCCATGGAAGGGTTTTATGCAGGGCCTTGGTCAGACTTGCAACGGAAATTGTGATGGCTGTGTGGAGGGTGGGTTTGTGGGACCTGAGACAAAGCAAGAAACCTGCTCAGAGACTGTTGCAATAATCCAGGGGAGGCGCAGAGAGGGCCTGGACCAGTTGGAGAGCAGGGGTCGAGATGTGGATCAGCATCCAGTGAGGCTCAGGGTGTGGAGGAGGACGGAGTCAGGCATAACTCTCAAGTTTCTAGCTTGGGAGACCAGGTGGGTGGAAGTCTAACCAACTGAAAAAAGAAAGACACCAGGGCTTCCCTGGTGGCGCAGTGGTTGAGAGTCTGCCTGCCAATGCAGGGGACACGGCTTCGAGCCCTGGTCTGGGAGGATCCCACATGCTGCGGAGCAACTAGGCCCGTGAGCCACAACTGCTGAGCCTGCGCGTCTGGAGCCTGTGATCCGCAACGGGAGAGGCCGCGACAGTGAGAGGCCCGCGCACCGCGATGAAGAGTGGCCCCCGCTTGCCACAACTGGAGAAAGCCCTCGCACAGAAACGAAGACCCAACACAGCCAAAAATAAATAAATAAATTTATAAAAAAAAAAAAAAAAAAAAAGGACACCAGAGGCAGAACAAGTTTGGGGGGAGGTGTTTATAACGATGGTTTCAGAAGAGGATTTTGACACCCACAATTGAGCAGCAAAGGCAGACACTTAAGCAAATACATTGGATAGCGAAATTGTATACAAATACTACACCAGGCATCTCTCGAGTGCAGCCAGGACTCCTGAAGGGAGTAGAGGAGCCTCCAAGAGAGGCTGAGGGAACAACAGGCCTTATTTCCGTGGAGGGAGAGTCCAAGAAAGGGCTAGGAGGAGGTGTCCAAGCCGAGGCACTCACCTGCTGCCCTGTGAAGAAGGATGGGAGGGGCGTGAAACAAGAGAGAATCGGCCCCAAAGCTCCAAGCACACTCTGGCATCAGGTGGCTTTACCATGACCACCACCTGGGGCCCCAGGTAGACTGAGGCCTGAAGGAGAAACCACTGTCCTGCCTAGTCTGAAGGGACAAGCCAGTGTCAGCACAGGCCCTGGCAGCCGTGCTGAAGACCAAGACACAGAGTGGACATGGGTGTGGACAAAGCAGGCAAAAGTGAGGAAACCGCTTTTGGCCCTCCAGTCCTCATGCTCTGTCAACTCCCAACATCACGAGCCAAAACAGGGAAGCAGACTGTAGAAGCACAAAAGGGAACTTGAAAAGTAGTGGCAATAATGGATCTCGGTGTTATAGGTCAGTTCAACCACAAGTCCAGTGGTGTCTAGTGTCTACCTCAAAGATATCTGAAACCCATCTGCCTCTCTCTCATCCTATCTCTTACTACACCCTCTGTCCCCTCTATCCCCTGGACTCCAATGGCAGGCTCTGTCCTGCTCTCCCACTGGAGCCCTGGCTTCGGGCAGCCTCTGCACAGAGCCTCAGGATGACAATCAGGCCAGTCTCACTCCCCTGCAGCCAGAGACCAAGGCGACAAGAATCTCTGTGTCGGTTATGGGCAGGGTCAGACCCTGCCTTTAGCTCAAAATGTGATATTTTGCTCATCGTGGATTTTTCATTCATCTATATTTTTAAAATATAATTTGTCTTGATTATTGAGTTTTTTGGTGCCCGCCTGAACTGTGACCCTTACATTCCTGACATTGCTCCTAGGCCCCAAATTCTTCCAAACACCTCCTGTGCACTTAGGAAAAACTCCTTCTTCCTTCTCTTGGCCTACAGGCCTAGGTAACTGGACCACATTTCCCTCTGAACCAATGTCTCCAGACACATGTGTGGCTATCTCCATGGCCTTTGTGTTTCCATGTTTCTGTGCACCCCGAGCTCCCTTTGGCTTCAGGATTTTGTGCTTTTCTGTCCCTTCATCCTTCAATGCTCTCTTTTCCAAATGGCTGAATCCTTCTTTGGGTGACAGACAACAGTTCAATCCAAAGAAAAGCCCCCTCAGTCCCAGTCAGTCTCTTTTTTGCATCCTGATATATGTTCTCCATTCCACTTACCAGGTAGGAGCTGACATAACCTGGTCTATTTTTTTGTTCACCTGACTTTTTTCTATTTCCCCCTCTCCACTCAGGTAAGGTCTATGAGAGCAAATCCTGTGTTTTTGTTCACACTTTCTCCCAAGAGCTAGAACAAGATCTGGTGCACAGTAGGAGTTCAAATATTTGTTGAATGAACAAATGTACTACAACTACCAAGTATTTAGGTTAATAATAGAACTAGGTGCACAGTATTGAAAGACTGGACACATTTAAAATCATAAACGTAATACTTTTACATTTGAATACAAATGAATATCTCAAAAACTGGGACAATTTTCTTTTTTTTTTTTCTTGAAAGTAGTTCTCAATGAAGAGGGACAGTCATCACAGAGCATCTGTGAAAAGGACTCCTTAATGTGGCATTCAGACTTTCTCCACCTTTCTGTGTTGGGCAAATGAAGTCACATCTCTCTCCACTTAAGAATTCAATTCCCTTAATTATAAAAGTAAGAGAGTGAATGACAATACTGATAACCAGCATCTAAAGCAGTTCACATTCATGGGCCAACTGGTCTCCAGTTCTAACATTCCAGATCATTCTGGTTCGCAGATCACCCACTCTTGACTTATGCAGGTAATAGGAAGTTTCTTGCTGTGGCCAGAAGACCCAGTTGGCATCTGGTACCTTCAAGTAAATCTCCAAAGAAAGCAAGCCAGGGACTAGACAATTTTTATCATTCACAGAAAAAATCCCCATAACCAGCCTCCACATGAACTACACAAACATTCATTCAGTGATTAAAAATCAGCTTCACTTAAAATGTCAAGAGTTTACTATGTGTGTGCTGGACTCAGTGCTAGGAGGTTTTATTTATATTATCTTATTTAATCCTTGCAACAGCTCTGTGAGGTAGGTAATACAAGCCCACAATCCTTTATCTACAATTTAAAAAGCCAAAAACCTTTGAAAACTGAAAGTTATTTTTTTAACTCATTTGGCGGCAAAAACTGGCCTGAATGAAGTGATGTGAGTGTAACTACCATCGTCATTTAATCCATTTGCTATGAATGTTTATGTGTTGTCACAGAAATAGGAAGGTATTTGATTATAGGGAACCGCTGGGGTATTACATAATATATAATACATGCACAGTATTACTTTTATTCAAATAAAATCTGAAAAAACTCTAAGTTCCTAAATACATCTGGCCCTAAAATTAAATTGAGTATTATCCTCAATTTTATAGAGGAGGATGTTGAAGCTTACATAGTAAAGTAATCTGCCCAAAGTCACATGACTAGAATATGATAAGGTAGGACGTGAATACACGTCTTTTGACCCCAATGTCATTTTCTACTCTTAAGCAGCTGATTTTCTAGCAAGGAAGATAATACATCAATGTAAATAACTACAGCGTAAGGAGAAGGTGAATGAGTACCTTAAGAGTGGTACAAAAAAAGTTCTGTCAGAATTCAAGGAAGAGAGATTCCTTTGACTAGACTGTTCAAGGAGGGGCTTCATGTTAATACTTTTATTTTCCACAAATATCTCTTCTGTCACAGCTCAAGGGGGTTTGGCCACAAGCATGTTGTTACCCCAGAAACCCCAGGCTAGCCCAGGAGCCTGGGCTATACCTAGTGAGTGGTACCCAAAATGGAGCTGGATGATTGAGATTTGGGTAGGCCAAGAGCAGGGGTAGCTGGGGTGATAAATTAGGTAACAGAAGCTGGTCCTTATTGAAGACAGTGGGGCTCTTCAAATATGGTATCTAAAGATCATAGCAAGCTTCATTGCAAGCAATTGTCAGAATCAAGAAGTCTAATATGGCAGCTCAAACATCAGAGGATTCCAGGGAGCAACTTGAGAGTCAGGGAAGGCAACTGCAGATCTGTTTACTCATAGCAGGCCACCCGTCCATCACAGAGTTCACTAGTCGTGAGAATAAGCCAAGTGTAGTTAAGTGAGACGAGTTCTAATCAAGATAACGGAGAAGCACAGCAACATGTTTTGGGTCAGCATAGGAGGGTGCAATGGGTCCCATGTCTTCAGGAGTGCAGAAGAGTCCTAAAAGGTTCTTTGGTTTTACCTGACACAGGCATACTGGATATATCTGACTGAAGACAGAGAACCAGGGACTTCTATTTTGGAAAAATACCAGACTAGAGATTCTGAAATCCACCAGCTATAAAAAGAATTTTTAAAGATATATATATATACACACACATACATACACACATACACATATATATATAATATTATAAGGTATATTATCCATTATACTACACATATAGATAATAATCATATATCATGTTATATAATTATAATGTATATAAGCTATATAATTATATAGACATATATTAATCAGTTTTTTAAAAAAAATAAGTGAAATACCGGCAGACCTGCTAAGAAGCTAAGGCTGAGATCAGAGAGGTGAAAGAGTTCGAATGCAGCCATTGTGAAAGACAAGAGACCAGGTTGGAGACCCATTTGCACAGAGCTAGGAGTCACCTCAGGAAAACAGTGAACCAGAAGAGAGACTGTCCAGCAATGGCAAGCACAAAGGAAACCCTGGCCCTGGATCGAGGTTGAAAAAACAAAACAACAACAAAAAATTGTCCTCTGAGGTTTCAAAAAACCCAAATTGGCCACACACAGGGTTCAGGGCTAGAAATCACACTATCTGTGTGGCCCAGAAAACTTAGACGAGAACTTCATTTAAAGTGGACCCAGGTCTGTGGTGCCCCCAGGTACCTGGCAAAGACAATTGGAAATCTACCCAGAGAAACAAACCCTCAACCCAGGTCTCACAGCACCCCCTCAGAGATAATGCCAACAAATATGAACTCACACGAACTCACAATCAAAAATTACAAAATCTACCAAGAGACAAGCACCCGTGAACAAGAGTCATCAGAAACAATAAACAATAGAACCAGAACTATAAAGGCTTCAGAAAATGGCAGCATCAGATTCTAAATGAAAGATAAGTACACTTAATATTTTTAAACAAATGGAGGAATTGAAGCTACGAAGACCTCTTAATGAATAGGGAGGAAGAGACTAAAATGGAAAAAAAAATGACTGGACAAATCTGAAAAAAAATAAAAGGAAACTGTAGTAGTGGAAATAAAATAATTGTAATTTAAAACTCAGTGAAACCACAAGGATACCATCAGCCAAATCCTGAATGTGGGAAATTCCACAGGACAAATGACCTGTTTCTTCAACAACTAGATGGCAAGGATGAAAACAGATGAAATGGAACTGTTATAGATTAAAAGAGATATAAAAGACCTCAACCAAATGCAATGTGAGGATCCTGATTCAAATAAACAAAATCGGGCTTCCCTGGTGGCGTAGTGGTTGAGAATCTGCCTGCCAATGCAGGGGAAAGATAAGTACACTTAATATTTTTAAACAAATGGAGGAATTGAAGCTACGAAGACCTCTTAATGAATAGGGAGGAAGAGACTAAAATGGAAAAAAAAATGACTGGACAAATCTGAAAAAAAATAAAAGGAAACTGTAGTAGTGGAAATAAAATAATTGTAATTTAAAACTCAGTGAAACCACAAGGATACCATCAGCCAAATCCTGAATGTGGGAAATTCCACAGGACAAATGACCTGTTTCTTCAACAACTAGATGGCAAGGATGAAAACAGATGAAATGGAACTGTTATAGATTAAAAGAGATATAAAAGACCTCAACCAAATGCAATGTGAGGATCCTGATTCAAATAAACAAAATCGGGCTTCCCTGGTGGCGTAGTGGTTGAGAATCTGCCTGCCAATGCAGGGGACATGGGTTTGAGCCCTGGTCTGGGAAGATCCCACATGCCACAGAGCAACTGTGCCCGTGAGCCGTGGCAGCTGAGCCTGCGCGTCTGGAGCCTGTGCTCCGCATCAGAGAGGCCGCAATAGTGAGAGGCCCGCACACCGCGATGAAGAGTGGCCCCCGCTTGCCACAACTAGAGAAAGCCCTCGCACAGAAACAAAGACCTAACACAGCCCTAAATAAATAAATAAATAAATCAAATAAACAAAATCTAAAATATTGTTAAGAAATTATACTTAAAGAGAATTGTTTGAGGGACTACAAATATTTACGCTGACATTGCTAAAACGGGCTTTTGTCTTAGACTTATATTGGGGGACAATATAAGAAACAGCCATCTACCAGCCCTCCACAGTTTTCACTGTAAGAATACCATCTGGGATAATGTCACTACCCTATGGTGTGCTCTTAATGAAGACCTGAGGGAGAATTTGCTTTCAAGTCTCCAGAGAAAAACTGCTTCTCCTAAACTGATTCACTTTTATCTCAAGGATACTGCAGCTCTTGAAACCATGACTGTTTTTCTTTTTCCTTTGGTCTTTAGGAAACTCAAAGTCGAATACGCAATCCACCTCAAGCAGCTGCACAGAACCATATGGGACACATTCCTGTGTGCTATTTTATCCCAAATTAGCTCTATTTGCCTTTCCCTGGATTCCCTTAACCATATAGATTATACTTTGCATATTTTTATAATCCACCTCAAGGTTTAAATAAAATTGTAAACCACCTCAAATTCTTAGTGTCTACTTTAGGAGGAACCCAAGCTTTATATAAGTTTTTTGGGGGGGTGATTAGAGATGGTGCTTATAATGTGAATGTCACCTAGACACTGAACAAAAGTGTTTCTGCACTTAGCTTTTTATCTCAAATAAGCTATAGTTCTTTAAAGGCACAAAACTGTATCTTCTCCAACTTTATATCACATATGCCTTGCACACTTAACTTATCTGTTTAGGGGTGAAAGAACTAGAGCATCATTAAGACTTCACACAATAGCATAATGCTCTCAGGTTTACTGACAGGAATGAATCAAGCTACATTCTTTGGAGCCAATGTCTGAATCTGTGCAATAGATTTGCATAATCTGTTAAGACACAAAATCCTGGAGAGATAAATACTGATGGGTACTTCATAGGTTAATAGTACCTTGCATTCTATTCCTAAGTGTATTGAAAATATAGCCCAGATTAATACGGGAGATGCAAGTCATGGTAAATTCATTAGACTCCCTCCTCTTTTATTTTTTATTTATTTATTTTTTTTATTTTTATTTTTTGCAGTACACGGGCCTCCCACTGTTGTGGCCTCCCCCGTTGCGGAGCACAGGCTCCGGACGCGCAGGCTCAGTGGCCATGGCTCACGGGCCCAGCCGCTCCGCGGCATGTGGGATATTCCCGGACCGGGGCACGAACCCGCATCCCCCGCATTGGCAGGCAGACTCTCAACCACTGCGCCACCAGGGAAGCCCTCCCTCGTCTTTTAAATTCGTATTCTGTTTTTGAAATTTTGGTCAAACTCATATGCTATTCATCCTAGACCATCACATATGATAACTTAGTATCCGACTCTGTTTGAAATTCCATATATCCCATTTTCTGTTTGTATTAGCATAGCCTAAATAAGACTAGAGGCTAAAAAGCAGAGACACACATGATGGGGTACTGGCAGTATGAGTCTCAGTTCCCAGGGAACCAGAGCTACAGTAGAAACGAGAGACGGGCTGAGCAGGGATGACGCAGGGTACCAAAAGCAGCGGTAATGTCTGTATTTACTGTATATTTTAAAGAAGAATTTATTATTCCCATCATAGAGGTGAGAAAATCAAGGTTCTCAGAAGTTATTTAATTTCCCTGAGGTCCACAAAGAGAAAGTGACTGAACCAGAATTTGAATTTAGAGGTAGATATCTAATTCTAAACCTTCTTCCATACCATCCTGCAGTGGAGAGAAGCAGCACGAAAATAATGTAAACAATGTGTTAGAGGGTTTGGAGGAATGAGAACAACATGGGGAAGAAAGAAAGAAACAAATTGATAGGAAAAGGAAAGTGATATTTATTAATTCAACTGCTGTGAGCCAAGCACTTTTACGTGCCTTACCTTATTTAAGTCATGCAACCACTTTGTTTGGTAGGACATTTTTGTCCACAGACAAGATGAGCCTCAGAAAAGGAAAGTGACATCTCCAAGTCACACAGCAAGTAAATACACAGCTGGGAATCAAATCCACATCTTGTGACCTGAAGTCAGGGACTCCAAAGGCCATTCTTCAAACACAAATTACCTTCATTCTCTTATTTCTATTGGGTTTTGTTCACATCTGTCTGACCAAATCTCAAGAACCAGTCCAGGAAGAGGTCAAGAATACACGACAAGCCATCAGAGCTGCCTTGTCCAGCAGGGCTAGGGTGACTAATCATCCTGGTTTCCCCAGCTCTGAAGCATTTCTCAGGATATGGGACTTTCATTGCTGAAATCAAGGCAATTCCAGGCAGATACTGATGGGAGAACTCTATGGCTCAGCCAAAGAGGGATCTATCCACCATGGGGTTACTAGTTCCATGCAGAGATGGCCTTAGCATGGCAGCCAAGTAGCAGGGTGCCAGGATGGACTAGCAGACGCAGTAGGGGACAAACAAGAAGACAATGAGATGGAGTTGGAGTTCTAGGAATTCGGAGCCAGTCTTGGGAAAACAACACACATAAGATGATGTTTCTCTTACACTAGGCTAAGAATCTCTCTGGATTTAAAAAATACTCTTACAGCACCAGAACTGCCCTGATGAACATCTAATTCTACTAGTTTGGTCTGAACAAAGGGTTTTTTCCCAAGCCCTTTGCCTCACATCCACCTGCAGAACATAATTTTGAAATTGAGGTCTTTGAACCCTGGCTTCTCTCCTCACCCTAAGCACTGACACTCTCTTTAGTGTTTTTACCCCTCTCTTTTTAGACAACCAACATTCTGAATTTTGTCCATCTTATCAAAATCTGGAAAGGCTCTGCAATCATTCATTGAACCCACTGGTGTGAATTTAAGCCAAAGCGGACTTTTCCCCAGGGTATTTTCACCTTATTTTATCCTACATCTTCAACTGTGGAGTGACTGGCTCTCCTTATAGCACCAAAGAGGACATGGGATAGTTGTCGGGGTGTGTGGAGAGGAACAGATGCCTCTCCCTAACCTCTGCCACTACCACAGTCCATGGAGTTGACATTGGACAAGTAAATCTAATTCAGAACTACAAGCACCTGGTTGAAAAAAATGGGTAAGGCTTGTCCTTTTTCGAAACTTTATTTACCTAACTTATTTTTTTCCCCAGAATTAGAATAGTAAAAGAGTTTTTAAAAAGTTGTTCCCTGAATCCGGGAGATATCTCTCTTTTGACAGTTCACTGAAAAATCATTTAAGTGAAGGAGGTAGAATAGGATAGTAGAGGGGCTTTGCAATTTTCTTCATATTACGATTCTTTAAACTTTTTATTGAGGTATTACCTATTGTGTAGAGAAGTACACAAATCACAAATACACAGCTCATATTTTTAAAAAACTGAACAGTCATGTAATCAGCACCCAGATCAAGAAACAAAATACGTATTACCAGTCCTTCCCTACCCATCCAGAGATAAACCATACAAATGAAATCCTTTGCTTTGTATTCTTTTCTGGCTGGCTTCTTTCACTCAGTATTATCTTTGTGAGATGTTGCTGCATGGGGCACTCGTTTGTTCTTTCTCATTGCTGTAAAACCTGCCTTTGAATGAATATAACACGACTTATTTTCCATTCTAGTGTTAATGGCCATTTGTAGTTTCTACCTTGAGGTGACTACAAATAGCGCCTCTATGAACTTGATTATACATGCCTTTTGGTGAACATATGTATGCATTTCAGTTGGTAATATACACTTAGGGATAAAATCACAGGGTCATGGGATATGCATGCAAATGTTCAACTTCAGAAGATATCGCCAAACGGTCTTCAAAGCCTTAGCCATTTCCAAGGAGAGAACAATTGATAATGAGAGCGCAGATTTAGAAGAAATTCTGGAAATCCAGTGAGCACATTCCCTGGTTTCTGGCTGACTTGCACTCCCACTGACTCCAATGGGCACAAAGCTCTTAATAAAGAAGGCACATCCTCTTTTTTCTGTGCCCCTTTCACTAACCTTAACTTGGTAAAAGCAGCCATGGAATGACCATGGGGTAGGGACCCTGATTTTCAACCTACAACCTCTGTAAATCTCCTGGCTCCAAGCTGGCCAAGCATGGCAACAGTTTGCAACAAACTTTCTAAATACACAGAGTTGGGTTGGGCTCCGTCACCTACAGCAAGACATTTAGCTTCTCTGAACCAGCTTCCTTATCTGTAAACTGGCAATTGTCATATAAAGGCACTTGTCCACACTTGTCACTAAGGAGATTATATTAGTTACCTAGAGCTGCCATAACAAGTACCACAAACTGGGTGGTTTAAACAACGAAAATTTATTCTTTCACAGCTCTGGAGACCAGAAGTCAGAAATCAATGTGTCGGCAAGAGTTCGTTCCTTCTGGGATCTCTGAGGGCGAATCTGTTCCATGCCTCTCTCCTGGCTGCTGGCAACCCTTGGCATTTCTCAGCTTGCAGCTACTGAAATCCAGTCTACATGGTCACATGTAGGCCTTCTTCCCTGTGTGTCTCTCTGTGTCCACCCTAATCCAGTATGACCTCATCTTAATCATCATCTGCAAAGACCCTATTTCCAAATAAGATCATATTCTGAGGTTCTGGTGGACATGAATTTTGGGAGACACTATTCAACTCAAAGCAGGGACATTTAATAAATAGTAACTATTAGTAACTACTATTTTATTATTTTACTGACTGATGGCTGTATGGATGGACCTCTCATTCAACAACTCGACAAATAGTATTGAATGTCTACTATGTGCCAGGCACAGTTATAGGTGCTGGCGTTACGGTCCCTGCTCTCATGAAAGTTACATGCTAAGGGAGCAGGGAGGGAGAGCAACATATCTATAAATAATCATATAACCTGTCAGAGAGTGACTGACGATAAGAAGAAAAGGAACAGTGTATCTAAAAGTTCCGACTTTGTTCCCTCCGTTCTACCCTGTATGCGACCTTCTGCTCTGGGGCCTTGTTTTTGTTGTCACATCAGCCCTTCGCTGTGTTCTTTGCAAAGGAGGACATGAACTTTCCCATCTCAAAATGAGAAAACCCATTCCGGATAGCATTTTCCATTACAGTGGACAAATTAATCATGATTATACCATAAACTGGAGACTTGTATAACCGAGGAAATTGTTCTAAATGAAAGAATAGCTCACAGGGTAGGAGGTAAATCGGATTCCACAAGTGATAATAAGAAAGAGCAAAAGGAGGGCATTTATGTATCAGGCTGCATGAATCATTTACTATAAATCCAGATGTTTGCAAAATGAAAAACAGGCCAAGTCCATGACCTCGTGAACTGATGTAAGGACTGGTTAAAATATGATGGGAGAATAAATATCATGGATTTTTTTTTTAAGTCATGAAAAGGCCATTTACCTATCTATCACCTAAAAACATGTAGGGATACAATATATATATATTGAAATTTTTATTTTGAACTGCCGTCAAACCACTTAAATTTTTTAGTAACCAAAGTTTCAATTATTATAAATCAGTAGCACAGCATGAGTGGCTTGTTATATCACCGTGGAGAGAAAAACACTTTGTTAAGCTCGTTTCCAAGGAAATGAAACGCTTTTCAGACATGTCATTAACGCTCATAAAATTCCCCGAAGCCAAGTAGAGGGCAGATGTTATTTTTCAGAATGGTCACAGACCATCAATACAAGGAAATCTCAGTTAATTGTTTGAGTATTTATTTGCTTATTTATACTTGGAGAAACCAATTTAAGAAAAGAGACAGAGGTGATCTGTATTATTAAAATACATATCAAACAACATAGAAGGAACCTACGGTTCAAAAAAAAAGTGAAGTGTACGTGGAGAATTAACCTATCACAAACAGAAGCAAAACACCAATGAAGTGGAAACTGTCTGCTCTTGTACATTCATGAAGCAAAGAATCTTGAACCCCCCAAGACCCCTCCTGAGTTTGTACTAACCCAGAATTAACCTATCACAAACAGAAGCAAAACACCAATGAAGTGGAAACTGTCTACTCTTATACATTCATGAAGCAAAGAATCTTGAACCGCCAAGACCCCTCCTGGGTTTGTACTAATGCAGAATTCATTTCCACACTGACCCAGAACATTGCCGGTGCCCCAAGATTCCACTGCTTTAACCACCACACACCACACTCTACACATCACACTCCCACTCATATTTCCAAATCCCATATTTCTGTGTATTCTCCCTGAATTGTTCTGCTTCATGATGGGATGTTTGGACCACTATTCTTATCCTCTTCCCATCACCACCACTTTCTGGGAAACGACATCCCCAGCTCCCATGTATTCCCACCTAGTACTTCTGTCCTTACTCTTCACAGCGTATCCACCTGCCTCTAATGTGCTTACCCTGCTTATAGGCTTGCAAGAGTTTCCCTGACCTACCCAAGAAAGGTAGAGATCATCTTGGATGCGTAAAAGGCAGCAACAGTCAGGTCTTCATGGCTTTTTTGCCTATAGTAGTTAAGACTAGGAATGAGCCTGTGGTGCGCTGAAAGGCAATTCTGAATTCTGCAGTAAGTTCATTCGCAGAATCACTCATTAAGTAAATACTTACTGAGCCATGTTGCGTGATAAATTACCTCGACACATGGTAGCCTCCAAGTATACTAACAGGCAAGCCCTCCCAGGGGTCACGGAACAGAAAGGTTCTCAGACTACCTTATGCTTGAATCACGTGGTTCATCAAGTGAATTTAAAGCATGCAGTGAGAAGCAAGGTGAACAGATATGGTGTCCGTTATCACACTTAGCCTAGAGTGCAAGCAGGTGGAAGAAACCACACGACCGGAATTCTGGGTTCAGCCTTCCCCATGGACGCTATTGTTGTAAGGACCAGAGTTAGGGATGGGCAAGAGGGCCCAAGAGATGAAGGTGCCTGGGGTCAGGGGCACACACTTGCTCTATCAGAGCAGTTCCATCAGGCCATAGCTATAGTTTGGCAATTAGCCTATTGAGCTGCCATGGATTACATTGCACTTCTTTGGTTAAGGACACACAGGCCCAAAGCGGCATGTCAATGAATACCCAAATTAAGACTTCATAAATATTCGGCACTTTGTGTGTATTTAGTGTGTTATGAATATTTAGTAGCTCCTTGGTCCTTCAACTACTCTCTATATTCATACACATATGCTCTAATTAATTTATTTGTCGAACAGGCTTAACATATTAATGAGTTTCATCCATTCCATTTGTTTTCTCCTATAGCAGAACTGAACATTCTCAAACAACGTAGCAAAATGTACATTAGGACCAGCTACTGTGTCCCAAGGCCTGGGGGCAGGAAGAAGATGCACAGAGCAGAAAGTAAAGGGCAGAGAGTGAGCACGTGGGGACATGGGCAGCAAAGACACCCTGGAGGTGTTGCTCTGTGAAGTAAGACTTAAAAGCTGGGTGGGACCTGCCCTGGGGAAGCAGAGGGTTTGGGCCTTCCAGACAGAAGAGGAACGACCAAACAAATGGACTTAAGAGTGACCCAGCCTGATGCCTGCGGAAAACTAGAACATCATGTGCCAAGTGCAGGAACGGGTGCATGGAAGATGGGGCTGGAGAGGGGACAGGCAGGCCAGCAGGTGGAAGGTCTACATCAAGCTGGAGCTGGACAACGCTGAGGAGGAGATAGGCTGCATAGCCCTCCTTTGAGGGCTGCATGTGGACTCGGGGTCCCAGCCAGGACTGCGTGGTGGAGGCTCTGGGCATCACAGCCCGGGTTGCTGAGTGGTGAAAATCGAATGCGTTGCAGGTCAGGTGAGTAGGAGGTCAGTGGCGTCCGGGGAGCAGGAGGGGTGCTGCTCAGGGGAGGCCCACTTCACCTCCACCTCTGTGCTGCAACCGAGCCCCGTGGGCTCTGTTTGTCAGAACCGTCTCAGAGTAAATGAAGCGGGTTTCACCTCTTATCCCTTCCAGCCGCTGATGGACGATCTCACCCAGCGGTGGACAGCGTTCAACGCTATGTCATTCCACATTACGATTCCTGTTTGGTTTCTTGGCGAACAGGGGGCAGACTCAGAGCTCAGTTTTGATTTCACAAAGGGGCCCCTTTGCTCCACTCATTATGGATAAACAAACCCCCTTTCTGGGCCCTTTTTCAACCAGAGCTGATTAGGTTGTATTTATATTTGTGGTAAAAGGGTAAACAGCCTCCAATTTCTTTAAATATTCACGGATAGACTCAGAAGGATCGAGTCTAACTCTTAACCCCAACCTATAACCTGGGAGCAGAGGGGAAGCTATAGAAAAGAAAGAAAATAAATATCTGTGAATTGTAAACCGCACGCTTCCTAGTTCTTCAAGCCAGCTTAAATTACAATGGGCTGCTCCATTCTCTTATTCATTCACTCAGCAAACATTCTGTGAGCCCTTAATGGGTAGGCAGCACATGTGTTTCACACAGTGATTCAACATCAGGCCCAGAAATGAATCAAAATCCACTCTCATGGCTATAGTGTTCATATGACAGGTAGTGTTCATATGACACAGTTTAATTTAAAAGTCAGAGATGGATTTTTCCCTAAATTAATAATGCTTAAGTTTCCAGGCCCCTCCCTTGAACAGGTATTTTCCAAGACCCTGGGAGAGGACTTAACAAAGAGTTTACATAGTTGTGTGTTTTATGAAACATGCAAATGTATAATAGTTTAACTGCATTGGCTTAAGCCCCATTTTATATTTCCATTTTGGCCTTCCTTCAGCCACACTTCCCCTAGAGTTGGATGGCTTTGGAGTGGCTACAGGCATTTGGGTGTTCTGGCTAAGAAGTTAAATTGGGGGTACATTTGTGTTTAGCAGGATGTATGTATGTGGATCACAGTCATTTACCATGGATAGTTAAGTCAACATTAACCATCCCTGTACAGGACCTAATCCCAGGAATGCTCTTCCATCCACTGTGCTGACTTGCCCTGCATCAGGACCAAGGTACAGGGCCAAAGGTCACATCACGATCTGAATGTGTCCTTCTGAACCCCGTACCCAAGTATGTGGGTAACAGGAGAAACAAGGTTTGACATGGAAGGAGCCAGAAGTTAGTCTGACTTTTCCAGTCATCAGATGTGTAAAACTGGGTCCTTTGGTTGGGGACCCCAACTTTTTGGCTGGGGAGGAGACACAGAAAGGTCCACAGGATGAATCACTACCTAGGTATGCCTGGCCTACCCTGGGAGTGCTAGAAAGCCAGGGGTAATGTGGGCCTCAGTTAAAGAAAGGAAGGAAGCATTGAATGGACAGGGGGTGGAGACAGACAGGAAAAGATGGCTTTGTCACCTGGAAGAATTGTATGATTTGCTGAACTAAGTGACACAATGTAGCTTTGGTGTGTAGGGTTCTCTTTGGTCCTAAAATAGGATTCACGACACAAAATTATGCCCAGTAGTTGAAGCCACATGAATACAGAGTAATACTCCAGACTGTCAGATCCTACCTTGGTCATCGTTTGTATCTGCAGCTTTGAGTTATTTATACAAGTGTCTTACTTCCTTGGCTCTGAAACCAGAAAAAAAAGTCTCTGACCTCAATTCCAGAGTAGTGTTGTCTGAATGCCACAGCTTACTTTCACGAACAAGTCTCTGAAAGTGTGTCTACAGTCTTACTGACAAAGTACCCGCCTCTGCCTGCCCCAGAGGCATCTACCTTCCTGTTCAGGATACATTAACACATAGTCCTCCGCTCAGTCCCAGCCTGGAGCCCTCTCCATCAGAAGATAAACTAGGCTCACCAAATGGCAATACCAAGTTTCCAGGCTACTCTGGAAAGTTTAGTCCATCTGTGCCTCAAGTACCTTGGGTTTCCAGAGCACCATCAGCCAACAGCGGCAGGCTCCCCTACTCATAGTGGGAAAATGTGATTCATGTAGCTATAATGTATATGCTTCAGAGGTCTAAGGGAAACATAACCTAGAAGCTTTTGTAGTAATAAGTGTGAAGTACAATCTAGGAGACTCGAGACATAAAAAGCATAAAATCATCAGTCTCTGTACATTATTGTCCTAGACGGATCATGATGCTTGATGGAGTTTCTACCACATCTTCAGTCCCAATCTGATGGACAATGCTACTGCAGGCAGTTCTTTACACACAGATCAGTGTCACTTGGGATGGGATGCTTTGGGCAGAAAATCTGATTCGATTAGCTTAAACAATAAGGAACTAATTACCTCACACAACAAGTCAAAGATGGGGTGATTCTAGAGCTGAGTAATTCAGCCGCTCAAAGATTTTTTTCCACTCTGCCATCCTCCGTGTGGTGTGACCTTCCATCTCGGCTCCCCCTTATGGTGTCAAGATGCTACTGCAGCTTCAGATAATACATGTCAAAGGCCTTGTCTGGAAGGCAGAAAGGGCCTGCTTCCTCTCACATGTGGCTTTTTAAAAAGTCAGGTTTATGAATATATAAGTTACATACAGTAAAATTCACCATTTTTAAGTGTATGTTTTGATGAGTTTGACAAATGTATACAGTCATGTAGCAATCAAGGTGTAGAACATTTCCATCATGCCAAAAAGCTCCGTCATGTCTGCTTGTAGTCAGTCTTCTCCCTCTACCCCAGCACCTGGCAACCACTAATCTGAATTCAGTCCCTATAATTTGCCTTTGCAAGGATGTCATATAAATGGAATTATACATGAGAGTAGCCATTTGTGTCCGGCTTCTTACACTTAAGCACAATGCATTTGTGGTCCATCCGTGTTGTTGCCTATCTCAGTAGTTTGTTCTATTACTGAGCGGTACTCCATTGTATAGATATACCATGATTTGTTTACCCGTTCATGGACAAACAATGGACATTTGGGCTCTTTCCAATTTTTATCTATAATGAATAAAGATGCTGTAAACATTCAGACAGGTCTGTGTGGATGTATGTTTTCATTTCCCTCGAGTAAATTCTTAGGAGTGGGATGGCTGGGTTGGGAAGTTAACACACATCATCTTTTAAGAGCGAGAAAACTTTCCCCAGAAGTTCCTCTGTGTTTGCTGGGTCCTGAGCCCCTGCCTAAACCAATCTTGGGGAGAAGGAACAGAACGAAATGGATCAGGGCTTCCCTGGTGGCGCAGTGTTTGAGAGTCTGCCTGCCGATGCAGGGGACACGGGTTCGTGCCCCGGTCCGGGAAGATCCCACATGCCGCGGAGCAGCTGGGCCCGTGAGCCTTGGCCGCTGAGCCTGCGAATCCGGAGCCTGCGCTCCGCAACGGGAGAGGCCACAACAGTGAGAGGCCCGCGTACCACACAAAAAAAGAAAGAAATGTATCAAAATCCACTCTCATGGCTATAGAGGAAGGACAATCACCCCTGGTCATATAGCTTCCTATGGAAACAAAATCCAGTCTCTTCCAGCAGGAAAAAAGAGAAAAATAGGTTTGTGCCAGTGACCAGTAGTGACCCACCCAAGAAACACCCTAACTCTGGACTTCTTGTATTAGATAATTAATTCCTTATTTTGAAAGCCACTTGAATCAGATTTTCTGCTGAAAGCACCCTGAATGACCCATGTGTGGCTGCCTGCAGCAGTTTTACCCATCAGAAGGGGACTGCCATGACTTATACCTGGTAACCTTGGGGTCCTGGCCACAGCTGATTGGACCACAGGCTGGTCAATGGCCCATGAGAGGCTTACTGAGGTGCTCCCCTCTAGATCTGGCAGAACCAATCACATAGTCTCTGGGAGAGTTTGAGCTCAAGACAGACGGAAATAGGCAGTAAGTAGAAGGGCAACAGAATCAGGAAACGGACACAGAGAACTCAAGCAGAAAGGATGAGGGAAGGAGAGTAGAGGGGCGCCATGTCAGAGTGAGACAGTGATCCAGAGGGATGACAGAAGCAGCAGCAGAGATTAGCAGAACGCTCTGTACGACTCAGTCATCAGATGAGGGAGCACTGGCCATCACTTCCAGGAGAGGGTAAGATGCCACTGCCACAGTTGCAGGGGATCTGGAAGAGTCCTCTGTTTTTGCTGAGACTGCTGAGATGATTGCCAGTATTTTTTTTTTTTTTTAAGAAGATGTTGGGGGTAGGAGTTTATTAATTAATTTATTTATTTTTGCTGTGTTGGGTCTTCGTTTCTGTGCGAGGGCTTTCTCTAGTTGCGGCAAGGGGGGGCCACTCTTCATCGCGGTGCGCTGGCCTCTCACTATCGCGGCCTCTCTCTGGTTGTGGAGCACAGGCTCCAGACGCACAGGCTCAGTAGTTGTGGCTCACGGGCCTAGTTGCTCCGCGGCATGTGGGATCTTCCCAGACCAGGGCTCGAACCCGTGTCCCCTGCATTAGCAGGCAGATTCTCAACCACTGCGCCACCAGGGAAGCCC
>NC_041224.1:136238935-136360520 GCF_002837175.3 Physeter macrocephalus
GGCCTCTCTCTGGTTGTGGAGCACAGGCTCCAGACGCACAGGCTCAGTAGTTGTGGCTCACGGGCCTAGTTGCTCCGTGGCATGTGGGATCTTCCCAGACCAGGGCTCGAACCCGTGTCCCCTGCATTAGCAGGCAGATTCTCAACCACTGCGCCACCAGGGAAGCCCTGCCAGTCTTTTTTATTTCCCCAAGCATCCGTACACAGAACCTGCCACTGAGATTACCTGAGGTGACCAGAACTAGCCCTGTCCTTGGCCCCCGGAGCTCTATCACTGCACAGTCCTCTAACCACAGTACACATCATTGTGCCCCTGAAGGCCAAAGTGCACCATGAAAACTTGGTCACAAATACAGCAACAACTTCACCCTCCCAAACACCGACAGCTCCCTGAGAAGGGCAGAGACCAGAGCATGTGACAGAACAAACCAGGGTTCTCTGAGGGCCAACTCTGAACCCAGCACCGTATTAAGTCCCTTACATGGGTTAACTCACTGAATCCTAAAAACACTGTGATGTAGGCAGTATTCTTTTTTCTATTTTACAGATGAGGAAGCAGGCCTGGAGCTAGGGTCCTCTGATCAGCTTTCACAGCCAAGATGGCAGAGCCTTCTCCTGGGTGAGCCACTCCCACTGTCAGCCTAGGACAGGGGACCCTGGAGGGGACAGAGCATGGAGAAGTGGCAGAGAAGGCAGAAGAGCATCACAGTCCCACTGGAAGCTGAGGAGGGCACCCAGCTGATGAGGAGCCCAAGCTACACACACACACACACGCATTTCCAACGCTCCAGCCCAAGAAAAATGTCTCCCACTTCAGAGCTCTGTCCCAAGGATTGAATTAGATCTCGGGCCAAGAGGAAGCAAGCAATTTAGACTCAAGAATTTGTTCTCAAAGGCCTCGCAACTCGAAGTGTGGACTGTGGCCCAGCAGCACAGGCATCAGCCGGACGCTTGCTCAATGTGCAGGATCGCAGCCCCACCTGAGTCAGCAAAGCCACACGTGTATTTTACAAGACCCACAGGTGATACACAGGTACTTAGAATTCCAAGATGCTCTGCTCTAAGGAGACCTGGGTCTTTGGAATAAGGGATGCGGGTAAGGAAGAGAAGCAGGGCCAGACCATCTCTTATTTTAGCCTAGTCCAAACCTGACTGGCCAGTGTATGTTTCCGCCCTTTTTTTTTTTTTTTAAATGATGTCAGGATGTATCCACCTCTGCACTGTAGGGTTGGTATTCTGAATGCCCATTTAACAAGAAAAACAGGAATTCTTTTTTTCCTTATGAATTGCTTTCCTGAATCTCCTATATGTGTTTCATCTATTCTCCCTGGCTGTGTGTGTTTTTGTGTGTGGAAAAAGCAAAGCTTAAATGTCAGAAGGAAGGGATCAGATTCCCCATCCTCTTGCCAACCAAGAGCACATTTACTAGTCTCTTCCCTCCATTAAATGTTAAATGATGTTTATGAAGCACCCACATGGGCCTGGAGCTTTTCTCAGTGCTTAAGGTTGCCAGGTGGTCAACATAAATGGCATTACCCTTTATTTGAACTCTCTACTCTGGTGTTCTTGGAGGCCCTGCAGGAACAGAGCAGACTCATATTTAAAGTGAGAACCAAGAAGGGGGATAGACACGACACATGAGAAGTAGTCCCGATTCTCAATCAGGTAAATCAGTGGGCCGTGCCTGGTCAGTTTCACCTTATCAGTGCTGTCCAACTGCTGTCCTCAACTTCTCTGGTCATCCTCCACCCTGCCTGAGCCCTGCCTGCTCCTTACCGTCCAGAGGAAGATTTGACAACCCATCAAGTGTTGAAAGGATATCAAAATAGATCAAATTTTCCTATGAAAATCTCACAGATGGAGGGACCAGACACACTGACTAGATATCGGGGTTCATGATTTTACAGTGGGAAAGTGCATTTTAAACCAGAGCTAGCCTGAAAATCCAGATCATATGGTCACTACAACTGCTAACCAGGTAAATATAAAAATGGGCATCTTATCCTAACACGAGGAAAAGAGATACGCTTTTTCTTTTTTTTTTTTTCTGGTACATGGCCCTCTCACTGCTGTGGCCTCTCCCGTTGCCGAGCACAGGCTCCAGACGCGCAGGCTCAGCGGCCATGGCTCACGGGCCCAGCCGCTCCGCGGCATGTGGGATCTTCCCGGACCGGGGCACGAACCCGTGTCCCCTGAATCGGCAGGCGGACTCTCAACCACTGCACCACCAGGGAAGCCCCGATATGCTTCTTTAAAGATGAACTGTGTCCTTTATTTTGTGTCCAAACCTGCAATCTTTCAACATCTTGTTCGGCGTCACAATTGCTATGTAAACTCAGGGTGGGTAATTACCTTCCTATCATCACCAGGAACTGGGATATGTAACATACGAAAGTAGACTGTAACATCCTCCTACTCGAAAAGCATCCACTCCAGGAAAGCACAGAAACCCATCTGCAAAACAGGCAGGAAGGAGGAGGAGGGAGGGGAAGCTTGTGCGCCAGCAGACTCTTGCCCTCCTCTGTCTTGGAGTCTTCTGCTCCGGTTCAGGAGAACGCTTTCATGCCAGTAATGATGAATCTGACGCCATGTGAATGAGATTTGCAGGTGTGAGTGGGAGGCTGCCGGGGCAAACCCGGATGAATGGGAACGTGGGGAGAGGAGGGTTTCTGGGACAGAAGCAGAAGCAAAGGTTGTGCTTGAATGAGCAAAAATAGGACAGATGCCTCTTCTTGAGGGAGGGTAGATGGGCGTCCCAAGAGGCAACTTGAGGGCTCTGAGCTGTACAGCCTCAGTGCTGCTGTCAGGGAAGGATAAAACAAAGCGGGAGACGGCTTCAGCAGACACTGAGAGTCAGAATTGTCTGATGGCTTGGAAAGTCTGCCAAGCCCACTGGGGCCACCTCCACAGTAGCTCAGGCTAGGCAGCAGTCTTGATAGGTCAACCCCCATGAAAGCAAATGAATGGATAAGTCAAGGGCACAAGTGCCTGCCACATAGTAGGCACTAAGTAATAGTTACTGAATGAATGAATGAGTGCGTGGATGAGCCAATGTAAGCTTCAGAGCCAATCATTTGGTCCAGGAACTGCATTGATTCATTCATTAGTTCATGCAGTACATATATTTTGAGTGTCCCCGCTATGTCTTGAACTATGCAGCAGTTCAAGATAGAAAAGGTCTGCCCTCCAAAGCTTCTAGTGGGGAGACAGAGACAAATAGATACACAAGCAAATATATAATAAGATAATTTATAAGCAAAGGCAAGCGCTATAGAGAAACTAAAATGTAGTTTTAGACTAGAGCAGAGGTCAGCAAACTTTTTCTGTCAAGCGCTAGAGAGAAAATACTTTAGGTTTTGTGGGCCAAATACTCTCTCTTAAAACAATTCAACTCTGCCATTGTAGCCTGAAGGCCCCCGTGGACAATATGTAAATTACAAACATGGCTATGTTCAAATAAATCTTTATGGACACTGAAATTCGAATTTCACATAATTTTTATGTCGCAAACATGTTTTCTTTCAACCATGTAAAAATGTAGAAACTATTCTTGGCTCTCAGGCCATATAAAAACAGGTTGATGGCCAGATCTGGCCCCCAGGATGTAGTTTGCAGACCCCTGGAATAGAGTGATGGGGTGGGAGGGTCTGCTGGGAAGGTGACATTTGAGCCTAGTCTAGCATGGGGAGAAAGAACCAGCCACGCAAAGAGGAGGGAAGAACATTCCAGGCACAAGGAGGCATGGTGCAAAGGTGTGTGCGTGTATACATACACACAAACACACATCCACAGTACTATCCACCACAGACAGTTGTCGAATAGTGGTGAGAGAAAACGGATCTAGAAACGTCTATGTCCCCACCTGACCATGATTTGGGGATGAAGGCAATCCAGTCTCTGTGCTTATCAGCCAGGTGTGCAGCTTCACACGTTGATGGACTGGCATGTCTCTGGACAAAACAGATTCTGACTTTACTGGCCCTGGTTTCTATTCTGCATATATCCTCATTGTTCAAGATTAGTCATTAGATTTTTAAGCAACAGCATCTTTCTGGAAAATTTGTGGGGGAAGCAGCTCACAAAATGAGGTTGTGCTTATTTGTTTTGTTTTGTTTTGTTCAGGGTTTACAACTTTTTGAGTGTTATGGATAGATTCCTGGATTCTAACCAACATCAATCATCCTGGTGCCTTTCACACGAGTGTATGGACATAATCTCATTAAATACAGATTATCGGAAGTCTTCCGGAATTGTGTATGCCAAGGGAAAATGGACAACTCCATCCATCAACCACACACCATGACAGCTGTGGCTACCATCAAAAACTAGGCGAAGCAGGTTCTTGGAAGCCCCTGCTGTACCTTCTCCAATCCCTACTAAGTAGGGATAGAGTAAGAGGGTGTGATGGAGAGAAAGAGCCAGCCCCAGGTGAAAGGAACTTGTCTTTGAAGCATATTGTTTTGATTCTTTGGCTTCTGGCCCCTATAGCCTTTGGACTTGAGTCAATTCCTGTTCTCGTGGAAGCTACCCAGGTTCATACTTTCCCCCTTCGTATGTGGATTTTTACTTTGTCAATTAACATTTCTTGCACAGAATTAAGGCACAGAATAGCATCTCAATCCTTCATATCCCCAATTGGGGGGCAAAGCAACTCAGCAGTTTTCAAGTCCTGGCAGCATCAAAAGAGCATCTGCAATCAATTACCACCTTTTTTCCCCCTGTTTCTCACCATCCGTTGCTTAAAAATGGCTAACTTATTTTTTTCCCTCATATCCTTGTAAAAACACATGCACACACCAACACACACATGGCTCCCAGGCTGAAATCACAAGTGCCAAAGCTCAGCCTGGAGAGAACGTTTATGACTGGGTTATACATCCCCGAAAATAGGGGTTTATAATGGAAACACTGACAGATCATTAACTATAACAGCATAAACCGAGGCACAGAATTTTCACGTTGTCTCCATTTTGTTTGTGTCAGCAGGATTTCCAGGCCCAGAATCTGGTTGGAGCTCATGAGCTGTGCCCAAATGTGTGAGGCAAATCTGAGGGCAAGAGGACAGCCCGGAGAAAATGGCTCAGGACATGCAGAGACTTCAGGTGCAGAATATTCTGTGATGTTTGGATTCAGAAATGATCACAGGAATCTCAGCATGGAGAAGACAACCGCCTGGTCTGGAAGCTTAAATCCCTGTCAGCCACTCATCTCCAATGACCAATTGCTCCTTGCCCCAGGCATGACTTTTACTGATATAAAGAAGCAATTTAGGGCTTCCCTGGTGGCGCAGTGGTTGCGCTTCCGCCTGCCGATGCAGGGGAACCGGGTTCGCGCCCCGGTCCGGGAGGATCCCACATGCCGCGGAGCGGCTGGGCCCGTGAGCCATGGCCGCTGGGCCTGCGCGTCCGGAGCCTGTGCTCCGCAACGGGAGAGGCCACAACAGAGGAAGGCCCGCATACCACAAAAAAAAAAAAAAAAAAAAAAAAGAAGCAATTTAGAGCAACTAGCTAGTTAGCTGATAGATGGAAACTATCCCCAGCAAGGTCTCCATTCTAGTTTTTGTGCTCTCCTAGGAGGAGATGCATCCACCAACTTACCACCAATGCTTAGAACATTGCCTGACACATAGTAGACGCTCAAAGCACATTTGGTACCGCACGCATAACTGGATGGATCCATGAGCTAATGAAGGAATTAACAGATCTCTTTCGGCCTCACTCAGGTTTCTTATGTGTGAAATGAGGGGGTTCAATACCAACAGTGGTTCTCGACTCTGGCTGCACACTGGAATAACGCTAAATCACTTTACAAACATACTAACACCTGGACCCTACCCCCGACCAAATAAGTCAGAATCTCTAGACATGTGGCTTGAGCAGCAGTAGTTTGAAAAACACCCCAGGTGGTTCTAATGTAGACTAGATGATTCTAAAATTCCTTTCTGTGTTTTTAATCCTAACTAATTTGGGTCATGAAATTCGAGGCCTAGAATTTGTCTCTCCTGAGCTCAGAGAGGTAAAAGGAACAGGAGTGAAATGACATTGAGAAATTATATTTAGGAAATAATGACCATTTATTGGACTCCTTGGTGCTAGGCACTGTGTATTGCCTATTATTATCTCCAACCCCTCTGACAGGTGGCCTTACCGCAGCTTCCCTGTTTTTCAGATGAGGAACCTGGGGTTCAGAGAAGCAAAGTGAATTATCCAGAGATAAGGAGTTATCCAGGGAGAGGCTGACCTCCTCAGCTGCTGTGGGGCGTTGTCAGTCAATTCCTTTTCAGAATTAAAGGGTGTTCAGCATCCGGCAAAGATTTTATGTTCAGGCAGAGTGTTGGAAGAAAGAGAAGTGAGAACTTCAAGACACACCACACCAAACTGTGAGGTTTGGGGAGGAGGAATTCCCTCCCGCCCCTGCTCCCCTCCAAAGTGAAAAAGGACAAGCTCTCGCTCCCCCAGGCCTGGGCCAGCTGTCAGAGATGAGCCCTGATAAAGGCCCTGGGCCTCCTCCTTGAATTCCTTTGTTCCAGAACCCATCCCATTAGAAAAAGGTCACACATCTTTGGCCCCTTTTAATTTCAGGGGTGGAGAGGTAAAAGCCCAGTCGGGGAAACATGTGCAATTATGAGCAATTACTTAAACGGCTTTCAGACAAGCCTTGGCCCTCCACCAGCGGGCACAGGGGCCGGCGTCTGCGTTTTGTAGGCAAGAAGGAGCCGAGGGTGGGAAGGTAGGGACGGGGGAGGGGAAACAGCAAAGCCTTTTGTCACTGGGCTACAAAAAAACCCCATTGGTATTTCCTGCCACCGGACTAGCTGACACTAACCAGCCCTGCGCAGGGGAACTATTCACTTAAAAGTCATCGTTTCCTTTACTTATCTGCCTCTAAAGAAACAAATCTATTAGCAGCAAAGAAATCACTCCAGCGGCTTCAACTAAGTGCTTCCCCTGCTGAAAATGCCAAAGCCCTGCCTTCAGCTCCGGCAGGCCATCCCCTGGCCTCCGCTCCTCCCAGGCAGCAGCTCCGAGCTGGCCCGTGTCAGGGCGTCTCTGGCCACTACAGATAACAAGGGCCATTACGTTCCAAATCCTTCCCCAACCTCCTCCCCTCCGTTCCGCCAAAATCCCAAACCCAATTTCTCCCTGGCAGATCAAAGGCCGCCCAAGCTACAGGAGAGCTCACTTGATCAATAAACTCTTGACATGGGAATAAACAGAAGGATACAATATTTTCCTTCAGGATTTATTTTGTCCATGGAGTAGCAGTGGCTTGCTATGCCTATCCTTTTGAGAACCATGGAGATTCGGTGCTAAAGCTCAAAATAGTTTACTCCTGAATGAAAAATCAAAAATGCCCAGATAGCCCGAAAACACTTTTTTCAGTCTTTGTTGGCCTTAAACATACAAACTGTAAGGGGAAGACTAGATCTTCCAAAAGCAAACTTTCCTTCCACTCCAACTCGGTTTGCAAAAGTTTACTGTAGAGCTACCTAAGCAAGGCAATCTCATTTTAATAATTAACTTTGCAATTTAGGAAGTATAATAAAAATTAATATGCATCTCTCACTGTTCGTCCTAAAGAATTCAAAAGTACTTCACAGACAACGATCTGAAACTATGGATGAAAAAGTACAGCAGGGTTTCCCTGGTGGCGCAGTGGTTGAGAATCCGCCTGCCGATGCAGGGGACACGGGTTCGCGCCCCAGTTTGGGAGGATCCCACATGCCGCGGAGCGGCTGGGCCCGTGAGCCATGGCCGCTGAGCCTGTGCGCCCGGAGCCTGTGCTCTGCAACGGGAGAGGCCACAGCAGTGAGAGGCCCGCGTACCACAAAAAAAAAAAAAAAAAAAAAAGTACAGCAAACCCCAAAAAAGTTGAATCCAGGACGCTGTGCATTTGGGACATACCAATTGTTTTTAAACTCTTGAGAATATTTATTTAAGAAATCAATTCATTGATTCCTGTATCACTCTCCTATGACTGTTTCTTTGATACTGAAATCCTTAACCCGCGAAACTGAAGGAGAGAGAATTTCAGCTGAGTCGCTAAAATAGTCCAGGGAACTCATTTGGAATCTAGCTATCTAGATTGCCCCATTCACTACCATGTTATGTTTACTCACACATGCTTTCATATATAGCACATGTATATTACAATTTTTAGAAATAAAGTCTTGCATCTTCCTCCTTTGTAAGATATATAAACGTATACTTAGATCAATACGAGCTTTTCATTAGTTAGTACGGAAAATGTTCCACAAAGATCACTGAGGCATATTAAACCACTCTAACTTAGGATCCAGATAAGAGAAAGCAAAGTAGATCAGCAACATAGGCCAGAAGATGAGGAAGAGGAGGGGGAAAATGGTGTCTTGTGACACAATGACAGTTACAGCTTAAGCCCAGAATATAGACAACAGGGTGTGTCAGCTTTACATTTATAGCCCACAGGAAGAATAGAAACTCCTTGCCAACCTGTCTGTATATTTCCTCCTACAGCATGACTTCAGATTGATAACTACCATTTACTGAGATCTCACATTTACCAGGCAAAGAGCGAGGCACTTGACAAGCTCTACATTATTTCCTTTATTCCTCACAAGAGTCCTATGAGATAGGTACCATTTGACAGACGAGGTATATGGTCTTAAAGAGGTTAATTGTCTTCCCCAGGGTCACATGGAAGCGACTGGAAATGCTGATATTTGAATGGGGGCATCTGACTTCAGAGCTGCCACGTGAACTGCCAACCTGAGACAAAAATGTCTGCAACTTCCCTCCCAGCCCAGCACTATGAATTTCAGTCAAGAGGCAGTTGTAGCCTTTCTCTTCTATAAAATTGTCCTCAATCTTCTCCATCCAAACTTTTATATGATCAAACAGTGTTTATTTTATTCATGGATATGTTTACGTTGCCTATCTCCAAGTACATTATTTTTGAAACACTTTCCCCTTATTCTTGCATTTCTGCCAATTAAGTCAGGAGAAAATCAATATTTCATGGAGGAGAGAAGGGATCATAAAGTACTTTGGTGGGGACCTAGAAACAGGTCTACCGGTTCCATGTACCTTCCCCCTTAGTCTTGTGACCTTCAAGAAACACATCATTTACATTAATTTCATTAGTTTTCAAGTGTAACATTTTAAAGAAGCCTGGCATGATTTATTGATGTCTGTCCCCCCGCAGGAGTATTCTTCTCTTTCTCCTCTTAGCACAATGATTTGCACTAATCCTTTAGAGGGGCGGTGGGTAAGTCTTTTGTTCTATTAAGGTAACGTGCAACTGTCCAGACCCTGTGTTCAATGGCTACTTTGCCAGCCCTCTCAAGTAGTTTGCCATGAAATTTCAGGGTCAAACAGCCGTTGGATGCACGTATGCCGCACCTCTCAGCAAACTCACCAGAATGGCCGGCCTGCCTGAACACAGAACTTGGCATCCTTGGCCTAAAAGGGACCAGTACCACTGGTCCACCTTGTGGGAAAAATGTCTCTGAGCCAAACCATACAAAGCCAAAGTGGTGGGGGCTAGGGGAGGAAGACAAGCCAGCCAAAAGGAAAACAAATGTTCCCCTGTCAAGGAAATCAGCCAGGTGAGGCCAAAGTGGGACAACGGGGCAGGGGCTAGAAGCTCCAGTGGCACCCATGGCAGATAACAGCCTCACGGAGCCCCTCATCTTGATGAATATGTCTGGGCTTCGCCGGCTTCTTGGTGCCCTGGTTCATCCCTAAACAGTGATTATTACCATGGTAGTGACCTGTTCAGTTTGCTGCTATCTCTTTTGGCTGATTGCAGTTCTGGCCCAACTCAACCCTCTCTTTGGACCAGAGGTGAAAAATGAAACCATTTGGTATCTCAAGCATCTTCGGCCTTGAGGGACAAGACTCCCTCTCCAGTGCTCAGTCACTGAAGTCATGAAGAGAATTCCTCTAGATGCAAAAGCACCTCCAAACCCAGACCACCTCCTTGGACTCACCTATTTTGGCCATCAGTTGCCTTAAACATTCACACCATATTTGAATATCTTATTCTACAATGAAGTATTTTTTCCTACCGTCTTTTTTACACTTTGAAAAATTATGTACCTACTTAACGTCAACTGTGCCGACTCCGTAAAATGTTTACACACTCTTCTGAGGTAGAAAGTGCTATTCCTCTGAGAAATATGTTACTCTCTCCTTGGAATCAATGGATTTGAAGATGGCTCCTGCCTGCTCACCACATGGGAATCAGTGAGGTGTTTAAAAACTGCTACAAGACAAGTTAAGGCTCCAGTGGGACAGTCAATAAGGGAACATGTTCAGAGGGAAGATGTGACCCAACAGATACACAGAAGTATATTCTCAGGATGAATCTTATTTCTGCCCTCTTTTGGAATAACTTATTTTTCTGCTTCCTATGAACAAAAGAAAAGAAAATCAAATTAGTTCCCTGCCCTCAATAATATATAATTGGAAGAAGGTCTTGCAATGTGCTGAGATTTACGTTAAAATGTTAATTAAACCAAGTTGTTGAGTAGAGTCAAGGAAACCGTGGATAGGCCAGAGTCGTGTAGCAAACACCGCGAGAGCTAACTTGCCCAATGAGCAAGACTCCATGAAAAGTAACATTTCCCAGAATATGACTTTCCATCAGATTTCTCAAATATCACAGGATTTTGCTGACAAGGGAGAAGCCTCAGCTCAAAGTGTCTCTGTGGAGGCCGCTATGAATCAATCTCCTGCTCTCCCACGCGCCTGTGGCCACAATAGATCTGCCTTGTCCACTGACACACCTGTCACCTGGACTCCTCACAGCCAAAGGCACATGTGCCTAAACAGGCTAAATGAATTCTTGGCCTTGTAACAAAACAAGGATAACCAGCCACTGGTGTTTGACCCCATGACCTTGGCCTCTTTAGCACCATGCCTTCCCCAACAGAGTTAAAGAGCTGTGTGCTCTGTGGTCATGTCACCTGGCAGGAAACCCTCAAGCATGTGAGTCCTGTATGGGCAAGGAAAGTCTGGAGAAATTAAGGCTGAAATACTGCCTACACATCTATTTCTAGGAAGTGGTGTACTTCATATAACATGTTCCTATTTTCAAAAATATCAAAATTGCTACACACTGAAAATGGTTGATTTTGAGCCTTTAATAGAAATATGACTATGTATATAACAGGTAGGTAGATATTATGTATATATAACATATTATATATATTTATATATTAAATTACATATACATTATATATAAAAATACAGATATAAATATCAGATATATATATAAAATTTATGTTTATATATAAAAATAATATATATAAAAATAATATATATAATTTTATATAATACACATATATATATAAAATATTTTAGAACCTTCTTGAGGAGAAATTAAAATAGGTGTTTCAGAAGCTTTACAGTGGCCGCATTTCACCTGGGCCCACCAGGAAAACTAATAAAACAAGGATCTTTTTTTGTTTGTTTTTCAAAGTAAAATTACCACCGAAATTCTAGTGTTCCTTTTCCTGGCAAGTCCCCTTGGTATTAGTCTCTTGGTCTTTTTCTCATGTGCCTGAGGAGCAAGGAGTCTGCTACAACGGAAGCCTCCGCTTTGGGGGACTTCACTGGAATCTGCTCATGGAACTGTTTCCTTCAGGGCCCCCTCTTCCCCTCCCTCATCCTTTGCTCCTTGTCTCTGCCTTCTCCCCAGGATCTCAGCCTGCACCACTGTCCCTTTCCCTTACCACATTCCTGACATGATGGCCTTCTGTCTTGAGCATGCCAAGCTCCTGCCTGCTCACAGGTGCTTGCATTTGCTGTTCACTCTACCTGGAAGACTTGTCCCTGGCTCCTTCTCATCTTTCATTTCTTACTTCAATAATCACTTGCTCAGAGACACTTCCCGGACCTCCCCACCTGAGTCAGTCCTCCACCTCCACCCAGTTACTCTCCATCACATTCCCCTGAGACTTGTCTTGAGAGTACTTATAATCATCAAGCAATATTCTGTGTTTGTTTATTCACTGTTAGCCCTCCCCTCTCTCTAGAATATACGTTCCATGAAGGGTGAACTTCACCTACTTTTTGCACTCTCAAACACCCAGCACCTAAGCAATGGCTGGCACACAGTAGGAGCTAAATAAACAATAGATGAATGAATGAACGAATGAATGAATTGTCCAGTGTTCCTCAGAGGGAAGGCACAGCTTCTCCAGAGAGACTATGGAATATCTGACTTGTTATTTAAGGAGTTTGAAGAGCATTAACGACTTCAAACCCCTGACACTCTGCTTGGTCTCTGGTTGCTGTGGGACCTGCCTGACTTCAGGGGGCTTCTCTAGTTTCCAAACACAAAGTTGCCCATATATTAAAATGCTTAGAGATATTTAGCCTCTAGATAATGATAATAGTTACCATTTAGTGAGTACCTTCCCTGACAGGAATGTGCATAAGACATTCTCACATTAGTCTGCTCGGCCAACCTATGCCGTAGGGGGTGTTATCCCTACTTCATATACTAGGAGATTGAGTCTCAAGTGATTTGCAAAAACACATGGAACGTATAAGTATCAGAGCTGGTATCTGAAGCTTGTCTGTCTCATCTATCTTAAAGGCCCATGCTTTTAACCACTTCTTTGTTTTGAGAAGCCAAAACATCAATGTGGTAAAGAGAATCAGCTCGTGGTGCACAAGCGTGTGATGTCCTTGAAAGGTATGCAAGCATTTGTGTCATGTGATCTGTAGTTATAGCTTCCAACCCCTTCCTACCTATTCTAGACCAGTGCTTATTTGTAGCAGTACAACTACTTCAGGTTGTTCATGAGTTTTCCTGGGTTTTCAGATACTGCTCTCATCAATTCCAAGGAAAGAAAGCAGAATTATTTGAGGTTTAGCACCTGCAGAAACTGTTGCTCTTTGTTCCAAGTGACAAACAGCTCACGTTTATGGAAGATATAAGCTGAGTTCTGCCTTCTTTGTGGTAAATTTCTACCAAAAGTAATGTGAAGGGCTGAAAATTTAATGTTCCTAAGAGTAAAATGTACACAGAAGTTTACAGTTCCTAATTTTTCTATAATAATAGCTATCTCAGCATCAACACCATTCAAACAAAGCTATAAAAACATTAGGATAATATTTCAGAGAAAAACAGAAAAGGAAATAATTTACTCTCTTCCAACCCTCAGACCGTTATGATTCTTTTCTCTGCATACCTGACTTTTCTTCCTTAATCTGTCCATCATGTAAATCATTCTGAGTCTCTTTCTTTTTTTTTTTCTTTCTTCTTTCCCAGAAATCATCATAAGAATATCTACCTATTAAGCTCTTGTCCCTTCCACTTGCCTTTTAACCCCCCCACCCCAATTTCTACATGAAGTTTACCAGTTCCTCCCTTAATTTTTTCTTCTGTAAGATGAGCTTCCAAGTTCTTACTCCTTTCTGCTTGAATTTGTGTGAAAATGCAAGTGTTTAAGATTTACAACTCTGCTTCGCAGGCTCTCTTTCCATCTCTTCTGGGGCTTAACTACTGAGCTAAAAATCCCCCAGCTGAAATAGCAACAGATGGAAGGTTTTGAAGACATATCCAAATCTCCCAGTTCAACCAAAAAAGCAACAGCTTTCAAACTTGTTACATTATGGTGGGGAAGGATTTTCCACTGCCTGACCCGTCTCTCTAACAGGAAACTTTCAGCAGCCTCCATGGTGTATTAACCAAATGACTGAATCTAATAGGAGCCTTTTCACAATAGGGAGAGCCTGTGTGCATGTGGACCTTCTCTCTCAGGCCAGTTCACTAGAGCAAGTGTCCAAGTCACCAGACATCTCCCCACTCCTGGGTAACAGGGGATAATGGGTAAAGAAAAAAAGAAAGGCAAAGAAAACACAATGTTGGAGAGCACTTGGAAGTAGTGTGGCCTGGTGGTGAAGAGTAAAGGCCTTGGGATCCCAGTTTTGTCACAGAACAGTTTTTTGTGATCTTGGGCAAATTAATTAACTTCTCCAAGCCTCAGTTACCTCATCTGTAAAATGGGGCTATTCTCAGTACCTAATTTGTCTTTTTGCTGTGACAAGATAGTCACAATTTGACAAGACTGTACAAAAAGCGCTTAACACTCTTACGATACCATGCTCCATAAGTGGTTCCTATCACGAACACAGTTTTTATTTGCTGTTACATCATGGAGCAGGCAGCTTCTCATGATAGCAAAGGAGTTTAGGCCAACAGGTATAATGTCAGGTTTACCCTCCTAGATAACCCAAATTTATACCAGATGAATTAAGTGGAAAAAAGGAAAAATAATAAACAAAGGACCTTTTAAATGTGTTTCCAATATAAATGGTCTAGAAGCAGAAAAGAGAAAATAAAAGGAAAAGGACAGACAAAACAGATAAAGCTTGTATCTCTCCCAGATTTCAACATAAACTATCACGGCTTTGGAAAAGACCCATCCATTAGTTCTTCAAAGTTCTTTTCTCAAGGGAGAAGAATCCCACCCAGAGAAGAGAGACTGGCCTCAAAATACCAAAAGAAAGTTCAGCACTCTGGCCTTCACATTGAGGTAACAGTCTCCAGGTCAGGGGTGTTGACCTGTCTGCAATTTCTGCTGGTGGAGCCACTGAAAGAGGGACCCCCAAGGGTACACACGTGCACACTGTCAATCCCAAATGCACACACATTCCGGGTAACGCACCCAAGGCGGTGGGGAGGGGCACTTCATCAGCCCCATCAAACTGTTACTTCTAGTGGCTGATACTCTGACCTTCTGGCCACCGGCTGTCATAAGAGGGCTATATCCCTTTCTGAGACTCTGAGTAACCTCACCAAGAGGTTGTTCAAAGGCATGCAGTTCAGAGAAGACAAAACAAACGCAGGTGTGCAGTAGAATGGGGCCAGTTCTGATGCTGAGACCAGAGTGAGGCTGCCTACCACACTGCTTACTTCAAACCTAGTTTATTGGAACCAGAAAACTGAGTAACAACCACATTCTGAAACTCAAGATGCCAGCAAGAGTTGGATGTTCCTTAAAATAAGCTTTTGCATTGATTATTTTTAGATGGTGCTGAAAGGAGACAGTTGCACCCACCTAGGAATTGTGCACGGCTTAAGTAGTAGATAAATTATTTTCCCTAGTGTGTGCTTTAGAATTTCACCTGGATGGAAAACGACACCAGCCGTGTGCCTCACTGACCTAAAAACCAAGCGGTCTCCTCCATACGGAAATTTAATTATTCTGTAAAATAAGACTTTTATTCTTGTGGAGTGAGTATCCTTTTCGCCAACAATGATTTTCAAAGGCTTCAAATATCTGAAATCACTGTGAGAGGCAAAACTCTGATTTAACTGCATTCTTCCCCTCGTTAGGAAATATCTCCTTAAAATACTAATAGAGCCCAAGCCTATTTACATTGCAAATAACACGAAACAATTTCCCTTCTTTCACTGGCCTCATCTAGCAACCAACGTGGTGAGAGTAACAGCAACTAAAACTGACGATTCTGACCTGGTGCCTGGCGAACATTTCTCCTTTTATAACTACTTGAGCGTGGCAGGCTCTTCCTATTAACTACATTACCTCACCATTATCAAAGACGAAAGGAAATTAATTTTGTTTTTCAAGGTCTTGGCAATAAGTCGGTTCTTTACTTCATCAGACATCTGCTGTTTTTCTACGTGTGTCATTTGCGAAGCTGAGTTTTCCTTATGACTTTATTCTCATAACAATTTATCACGCAATGGTGTTTACCAGAGGACTTGGGCCGACGGGTTTTTCTCTCTCCCAGCAGAAAGCGTAACAGTAACTTAAGGCCAATATCATCATCTATATTTCATTCTCAAATAGTTTTCTGGGGCTTAAAAAAAAAAGCCAACAAGACTGTCAAGAAAAAATAACCACTTATGGTCTCCGGCTGAAATGTATTGCCAATGCAACTCTACTTTGTTTTAACAGATGGGCCTTTATCAGCAAATTATGTGGGCAGTTCACCAACTTCCCTTAGGAATGGAGGAGTGCTTCCATTTACTTGGGCTCTTATCTGTTCATTTAAAGCCACAGTTGACCGCAAAATTCTAGGGTTTTTTTTTTTTCATGTATTGATACAAAGGATAAGCTACAGAGAATCCTCTGTTCTCCAGTCATTAGTCATTCCTGGGCTGATTGATAGGGCCTAAGCCTTATTTCACACCAGTGAAAAAAATAATTAGGTAGTCCACATAGATACAGGAGGTTCTCTAACACGCTCTACATTTATTCCCTTGCCTAATGGCATGAGGGCCTCTGAAACAGCTCTTCACAATATTTATTTTGATGAATAATCTGCTGGGGTTGAGTCATTTTTCTTTTTCTTCTCTAATCTCTCACTGTTCCTCTCACTTTCTCCAGCTGCTGACTAACTCCTAGAAGCCTCAGTTCTGCTGGTAAACACAAGAACCAGATTCACGGGAGGCTGTTGTTTCAGACAGGAGTCAACAGCTCTAGAATGGAGTGTGCAGAGAATCTGAAAACCAACTTCAAGGAATATTAGAGAAAACCTCTATCTGCCTCATGCATCCTATGTGGACCTGTGTTTTTCTGTCTATATTTTTTTTATTAAGGAGAGTCTCATCAAAAAAAGAGATGAATGATGACAAATTTTTATTTTACCCTGAAAATTACTGTCACCTTCCTTTGTTGCAATTTACCATAGACATTTCCACAAGCATTCAATCCCTAGGCCTCGAGTTCTCTAAACCTATCAAATAAGAAGGTTGAACTAGACCCCAAGTTGAGTGTTCATGAGGCACATGTGGGGAGCTTGGTTCAGTATATGCATATCTGAGCTCCACCCTGATTCAGTAGTGTTGAAGTGGCACCCAGGAACATTCCATTTTCAACTCACCATTGGTGAATCTAATGCAGATGGTCCATGGAGCACGCTCTGGGAATACTGGTCTGATGAACTTCATAGGGCACTTCCTCTTTCAAAAGTCTGTGATTCCATAAAAACCTCAACCACAGCTATTAGCTGATCATCTGAGCAAATCTAACATTTATTGACAAATCTATCCAGCGGGCACTGGCTTCAGTGGTATCTCCCCGGGTCTACTTTGTGAGCAGGGCAAGTCTGGCTCCAGGGGGGCTTTGAGTCTGAGCAGGGTGCGGGTGGCAGCCCTACACTCCAGGAACCAAACACATCAGCCCAGCCCAGCCCAGCCCACGGGCTCCTCCCGGCCTCAGAGACATAAGGCTCTTCAAAATGCTGCATCGCTTTGGTGTTCAAGGTAGGTTTCCGAAACAGCAGACACTTGCATTTTCAAGGAAAAGTACAGAAACCTTTCATCTTGCAAGCAGTGACTCTGGCATCACCCATGATTCGTTACTTATTATCAGACAAGTCTTCTCCATTAGCACAATGAGAGAATTTTGTAGGGATGAAATTAGAAAACTGATTACGACCCACGTGAAAAATGAACCACAACAAAGTGTGCAACTTTTCAAAACCATTCATCCTAACCTCAAGGCTCACGAATGAAAACCAGAGAAGTACACGGCTGGTATGACCCAAAGACCAGTGCTCATGCATGCTTACGGAATTTACAGGATGCCGTGAGGACAAGATTTCAGTTTATGAGCACGTGGAAATCAGAGGCCAAGGCCTGATCACAACTCCCTTACTAACTACTTGTGTGACCTTGGCCAAGTTACTTCACTTCTCAGAATGTGTAAAACGGGGCTCACAGTTATTCAATACGTATCTGCTGAGTGCCTGGAGTGGGCCAGTGACGTACAGTAATCTCAAGCAGTGGACAAAACAGGCGAAAATCCCTACCCTCAGGAAGAACACAGACAAGAGACAAAGAAATTGAAACTACAATGTCAGTCAGTGATACGATGAAAAATAAAGCAGGGTAAGGAGTTAGGGTTTTGGGTTGCTATTTCAGATAAGAAGGTCAAAGAAAACCTCTCTGAGGAGGGACCGTTTGAACAGAGGCCATAATAAAGTGAGGAAGGAGCCTCATAATATCTGTGTAAAAGCCATCCAGGCAGAAGGAAAGTGCAGGCGCAAAGGCCCTGAGGCAGGAACGTTTGAGGAATGGTCAGGTGACAGCAAGGCGACAAGTGTGGCTTAAGGAAAAGGAGTGAGGGGAGAGTAGTGGGAAATTAGGTCAAAGAAGTAGCCAGATCATAAAGGGTCTGAAAGTAAGCACTTTGGGTCTCATTCTGTTTTGATGAGGAGCCTTTAGAAGTTCTGAGTAGCATTAACTGATGGATGTTTGAAAGGATGGTTCCAGCTGCCGTTTGTAGACAAGAATATAAGGGAAGTGCATCCATCAAGATAGGTGAGGTCATCTTTCCTTGTTGCAATCTGACATAATCTTTTCCACAAGAATCAAGTCCCTGGGAAGCCTATAAAATGAGAAGGTAATCAACAACCACAAAACTGTTGTGCTTTATAGAAGCAAAGGTTACTTCTCACTCATACTTCATGTCCATTGTAAGTTAGCTGGGGTTCTGTTCCACCTCTTCTCATCTGGGACCCAAGGATGGAGCAGCCTCTATCTGGATCGCTGCAGATCACCACGACAGAGGCAAAAGGGAGCACGGTGACTCATGCACAGGCTCTGCAATGTCAGCCTGGGAGTGATACACATCACTTCCACTCATATTTCATTGGCCAAAGCAAATTGTGTGAACACATCTAACTTCAAGGGCAGTGGGAAAGTACAATCCTACCACGTGCCTGCAAGATGGAAAACTGGATGAACAGCACTAACGAATACCACAGAGACCGGAAACAGGGAGACTGATTAGGAGGCTTTTACAGTAATCCAGGCAAGAGAGGAGAACGGCTTACACCAGGCAGTGGCAGGAGAGGTGTTAGGAAACAGAAGCAGAAGATATTCTGAAGGCAGAGACAAAAAAAAATTTGCTGATGGATTGGATGTGGAATAATCATAACCACCTCACAGTGGATTTACTTTGGTGAAGATTAAATTAGATGATATATGTGAAATTTTTGCACAATGCCAGACACGTTGTAAACCTCAACGATGGTGATTATTATCGTCGTAGTTCGAGACTGAAGAGGTACTTATGATAACAGAACAGAACAGCCTAATTTTGGCCCATCCTATTTTCCAAGATATATTGTCGCTTCACTCTTACACCACTATTCACACACACACATGCACGCAAAGATATTTTCCAAAAATAATCGTAGTGTTTCTTATCAACTTGACTTTAAATGGTCTTCACCTCTTAGGAAACTTTCTAATAATGAACTGATTTTCCTAGTAACTTCAGAGAAGCTTTCATTCACGTGGACACACATTTGGGACCCAGAGAGCAGACTGCATAAAAGTCAGGAAGCCCCCAGTCTCTCAGCTCAGATGTTGTAGGTTAATAGTCACTTGATTTGGAAATATGAAATGAACTGATAAGAAAATTTGTTCATACCAATGACATTCAGGAATGAAAATTGACAGGTCACCTGCTTTAGAAGATTTGATTCTTCAGATTTTAAGGGGAGGAGACCTTTAGTGACATTTGCTCTCTTATGGCTTACATTAAACAATTTAATATATAACATGAGGGAGAGAACATGATTTAAACAATATATCCAGGAGGAAAAATAAATGACCTCAGTCCCAAGAGGCACTGTTATGCACTGGTACTATTCATGTACATTATAAGGAATGATGTATCAGTTTTACTTCTAATCAGCATCTAAATATATCACCGTCGGTTCCTGGAGTGCATTACACTATCTCGCAATGCATGCTCACATTCTACATTAATGTGGAAAGTATCCATCCGTTATCAGGCAGAACTTAATTCTATACTGAAAAATGAGGTGTCTGCTTGGTACACTTCTATTTTTAGGTTTAAAGTCATTGAGAAACCAAATCTAAAATAGAACTTTGGAACTAAACTATGCTGTTTTTTATGGCGTGGGTGTTAAGAGATAACAGTTTTTTGGGCGTCTGATTCAGAGGTATCACCTATGTTTTGGGTGCCTCTGGTTGCCTCTCCTGTTTGGGAGCATCTAACCCAATGGTGTTGTGAAATTCTTTAAAAATATTCTTAGAACAAATTTTTAAATAAACATATAATACATGCGGCTATCTCTGAGTTAACTGTCCCCACAAACAAGCAAAATATCCCAGGAATGTCACAAGTTCAGCTTCGAAACTATGTCTTTCAAACTGCTTCCTGTCTATGCATGTGTCTTGATTTGGGGTTCAAAATCTGTGTTCTCTATGGATATCAGTAGGATAAAAAGGGCTGGTTTATGCTAACACATATATATGGAACCTAAGGAAAAAAAAAAAAGTCATGAAGAACCTAGGGGTAGGACAGGAATAAAGACACAGACCTACTAGAGAATGGACTTGAGGATATGGGGAGGGGGAAGGGTAAGCTGTGACAAAGTGACAGACTGGCATGGACAGATATACACTACCAAACGTAAAATAGATAGCTAGTGGGAAGCAGGTGCATAGCACAGGGAGATCAGCTCGGTGCTTTGTGACCACCTAGAGGGGTGGGATAGGGAGGGTGGGAGGGAGGGAGACGCAGGAGGGAAGAGATATGGGAACATATGTATATGTATAACTGATTCACTTTGTTATAAAGCAGAAACTAACACACCATTGTATAGCAATTATACTCCAACGAAGATGTTAAAAAAAAAAAGGGCTGGTTTTTGCGATATTATACAAATGAAAGTTAAGTATTGAAACACACCAAGTGATGTGTTCCACGGCATAACAAATACAAGCAGACTCAGTTAGCCAGACCACGTGCTCAGGCCACTGTGGAGGTTCCATAAAGTGGATCTGATGGATTTACTGAGCATCTTCTATGCGCTTAGGACAGCGTTAGGTACCATGAGAAATAAAAAATACATGTGACTATTTCTGTTCTCAAACTCCTCAAAACAATTGAAGATTCAGTGGATCTCTGTTGGGTACAAATGATAGAAATGCAACTTGATCTAGCTCAACTCAAACAGAAAAAGTGGAGGAAGGTGGGAATTTATTGGCTCACCTGACTGAATTATGGGGCAACTGTAGACCTAGCCTGTAGAGGGAAGTGTAGAGGGATGAAATTCTTGACTGCTTTTTGTTTGTTTTTTTTTTTGCGGTACGCGGGCCTCTCACTGTTGTGGCCTCTCCCGCTGCGGAGCACAGGCTCCGGACGCGCAGGCTCAGCGGCCATGGCTCACGGGCCCAGCCGCTCCGCGGCATGTGGGATCTTCCCGGACCGGGGACTCTCAACCACTGCGCCACCGGGGAAGCCCCAGTGCTTTGTTTTTACGTCTTGCTCCTGTGCTTCTGTCTGTGCTTCAGCATCATCTTCTCAGACTGGGTTTTCCAGAAAGCACAACTCTGGCAACCTCCAGATTCACGTCTTGACCACTTCGGCACCAGAATGAAAAGGACCCTTCCCCACTGGTTCTATGAAGGGGTGCACGTTTCCATGGTGTAAATACTCCCACCCTGGCCAGCTTCAAGCTACCACCCTGAGGTCACCAAATGGGGAGCAGGGAAGAGATGCTGTCCTGAGCCTGGCTGAGCAGGTGCGAGCCAGCTCCAGCATGCCACTGATTTCCGCCATACTGCAATCCCCTCTCTATACACACCTACGGAAAACCCAGCTAGATCTGGTCCCTGCTTTCAAGGGGTATTTCAAAGAAGACAGAGAAGCAAGTAAATAATTACAGAACAGTGAGGTAATTGCTACAACACAGGCACACACAAGATACAGAGATGGCCCCAAGCAGGGGTGATCCCCTCTGCCTGGGCTGGAGTTGGGGCCTCAGGGGAGGCTTCATAGGAGATGCCTTTATGGTGGAGAACATGTTCACCACTTGGAAGTGTGGAGGGGAAGGGTGGGCAGAGGAAACATCGTGCACAGTGACCCACAGGAATGCAACGGAAGGGGGTGAAGAGACTGTGAGAGTGGTTGGAGGGAAAGTACAAGAAGCTGAGAGACACGGGCGAGGCTGGGGGCTGTGGGGAGTAAATCAGAGATGAGTCATGAGGACTTTGGATGCCTTCTAAGGAATTCAGCTCTTTAGCCCATCTGTCAGTGGTCTTCAACCTGTTTCTAGTAGGGGGAACCCTTTTGCTATGAAATGTTAGGTGTGATCTCAGCTTATAAAACAAATAAATTTCTTATATTCTTAGTGCATACTCATTGTACTAAAAATAACTGTGTTACATTTGCTGAGAATACCCGTTTGTAAACTGGTGGTGCCCTGAGTGTTAAAATTTGGTATACAGTATAGCACATTTGAGAGAGTTCACATTACTTAGATTTTTAAATAATTGTTTCTGAAATAATTTCAAACTTAAAGCTGCAAGCATAGTATAAAGTACACCCATACTTTACCCAGACCTGCCTATTGTTAATATTTTGCCCTGTTTGCTTTATCATTTGCTTTCTTACGCTTGCTCTTTTCAAAAGTACGTACATATGTGTATGTGTATGTATGTGTGTATACTTATTTTTCTGAGCCATTTGAGAATACATTACATACCTCATGGACTTTTACCTCTGAACACCTCAGGATATATTTCCTAAGAATAGAAATACATATTCTCTCCTATAACTACAGTATAGCTATCAACTTCAATAAATTTAACCTTTATTCAATACTTCACTCTTCTGCCCTAATTCCAATTTTGTCAGTTATTCCAAAACTGTCATTTATAGCATTCCCCCTCTCCAGTACAGGATCCACTCTACGACCACATAGGATGTCCTTCCATCCCTAATTTGTGATATGAATTTTGATCTCCAGTCGAAGTTTTTTCAACTTCTCCATTCTATGTATAGTGGCTATTTTTTTACTTTGCTATTAATAAGCAATTTGAGGGGATACATTTTTAGATTAGGTAAAAATGATGATTTTTCAACTTTAGCACTCCTTCCATGATTACCAGTAGGTAGTTGACATTCCATTATAGGCAAGAGCTCTCCCTTCTCCTCCATAGCTTTTGGTTTTGTTTTTGTTTTTTAGTATTTATCTCTTTATTATCAGGAGGTACTCACGGATTCCTTTTTCTTCAATGCTTTATAATTCACTTACTGTCTTTAACATTAGTGCTCAGATTATCTCTGATTTGACCACCGGACATCCCTTCAAACTGACTTCAGTGTCCTAGTGATATACCCCATTGGGTTTTGGGTTTTGGGTTTTCGGGGTTTTTTTTTTTAGCATTTTCATACTTTCTGACATAAAATATACCAGGTTCATCCATACCGACCCTGCCTCAGCCTTGGAATCAGCCATTTCTTCAAGGATCTCTGGTTCCTTTTATTGGGGAATGGCATTAGGGACCAAGATTTGGGTACTAAGTGTGCTTATTGTTACTAGGGTGTCATTACTTCTTGGCCTTTTCAGTGGACAAAGCTAGGATATATACATGTATGTATCCACAGAGAACACACACACACATAATTCTGAGTCCACACCAGTGCCTCAAATTCAAATTCATCCCCACAGAGTTCTTTTCTTGACTTCCCCATTCCACATTTGTACCTCTCTTATTCCACAGTGACAACTAATTATTGTTCCTACTAATATGAACTAATTTACTCATTACTCAATCCTCTAACATACCTAAAAGAGTTTCAGAAGGGCTTCTCCCCAAAACAAACCTACTAGAAAGAGTTCAGGACTTGTTTGCTGTTCTCTCCATCTCCCCAGCCTGCCAAGACTGGATGTATTTAGTCCAATATACTGTGTTCATAAATTACTTCAATTGGTTATTTTTTCCCCCCATTTATTTTGGTAATGTTATTCATTTGAAATACAGCTGGGTTCATTTGCTTCAGTTTTCATCCAGTTTCAGGATGCTTTTTTACCTTCCATCATTGCTGACTTTATTTCATTTTTTGAATAGGTAGAACAGTAACATGCTTACAAACCTCAAAACTGTATGAAAAGGCACACTCAGAAAAGTTTACACTGTAAACTTGTTTCTAAATGAACAGCATTCTTTTTTAGAGACAGCTCCTGTTTCTAAATGAACAGCATTCTTTTTCCTGTAATGAATCATCAAATGATTTCATCCGTCATCAACAGGTGTGGGAAAGGGGGAATATAATGATGTGTAAAGGGTTAAGGACAAGTCCCAGTTTTCAGGCTGAAGTGCCTGGTAGGACGAAGGTGAACCTCTGCAGGACACAGCTCACAGGGGAAGAAACAGGTTTGGACAGAAAGAAAATGAATTCCGGTTTTGATACGTACTGTGTTCCTGCCCAGCTTATCTTCTGGAAAGCCAGAAGAAGCAGGACTAAATGAAAGGGAAAAGGGGAAACAACAGCAGCAGGCAATGTGTGAAGGGCCAGTGAAAGCTGCACAGCAATGAACCTTGAAACCATCTTGAAATTACCTGTCTTTATTGACTGTCCCATTACCATAACCATAAACACACCATCCCCCCAAAGCCTGGGTCCTCCCCTCCATCAGCCCCTAGGTAGGTCCTCTGCAGGGGCACATGGCTTAGTGGCTCTGGAATCAGACATATCTTACACAAATTCTAGCTCCACTACTTCCTAGCTGGCTGAACTTACACAAATCGGCTCATCCTTCTAAGCTTCAGTTCCTTTCCTGTAAGACGGAGAGAGTGACACATCACCTACCTTGCAGTGTCGTTATGGAGACTATGGGATAATATAAGGCAAGTGCCCAGCACAATGAGTGATTCAAAAAAGGTATTTTCTCTTTTTTCCATTAATCCCAGGTAATCAAGATTCCAACTCCCTCACACTCTAATATAAGCTATACAATACTCTACTGCTGTGGCTCTCAACATTGGCCACACATAAAAATCACCTGGGGAGCTTTTAAAAAATACCAAGACTCAAACCTCACAGCCCAGAGAGTCAGACTTAATCAGTCTGGGGTGGAATTCAGCATTGGTGGGGTTTTTTTTTGTTTTTTTTGTTTTTAAAAGCTCCAAGGCAGGGGCTTCCCTGGTGGCGCAGTGGTTGAGAGTCCGCCTGCCAATGCAGGGGACACGGGTTCGTGCCCCGGTTCGGGAAGATCCCACATGCCGCGGAGCGGCTGGGCCCGTGAGCCACGGCCGCTGAGCCTGCGCGTCCGGAGCCTGTGCTCCGCAACGGGAGAGGTCACAACAGTGAGAGGCCCACGTACCACAAAAAAAAAAAAAAAAAAAGCTCCAAGGTGATTTTAAGCAGAGTTCAGCACCACTGCTTTCCTCACACACTAAATCTGAAGAAGGGCTCTCCTAGGTTGTACTCCCTCTTGACCCTTCTGACAGCACTTCAGAAGAGAAATAGATGGCTTAAATTGTTCTCTTTTTATCCCAAACATCCAAAGCATATAGCAATATGTTATTCTCTAGGAACCTCTTTTCTGAGAAACATAAATACCACCTTCCCCACAGGAAGAAAGGAATGTTCCTCCCCACCCAAAAGAAACCTGCTCCTTTCTCACCCACCCAGGCAGGCTAGAAAGCAAAACACCATCGGAGCTTGGTCAGCGCAAACTCAGCCCCGAGGAGACGAGCCAGGAAGGGGCAGGTCTTTCCACCGGCCCAGTCCAAGCAGTCCCAACCAGCTGAGGGACACAGAGGCTGGGGGCTCCCAGAGGGCGATGCCATTTCCGCTTATCACACAAATCATGTCTAACGGGTGCCGGCACTCTGAGGAAGCGCGTGAGCCGCTGCAATGCACTTATGCCAGCCACCGCCACCAAACTGATGTGTACACGGGCTGGAAGTCAATTCCTCAACCAACTCACGGTTACTTTGAAAACTCTCGTCTGCAGGAGGAAAGGGAATCAGTCACCACCAGCAAAGGTAGAACACTAACGTGTGGCTGAAGCCCATGTGATCCTCTAAAGTGGATGGATACCTGAGAGGAGGCGGGTGCAAGCCCATTGCCTATCACCAGTTGCTTCCTTCAAAACAGGAAAGATGGCTTCCCTGGTGGTGCAGTGGTTGGGAGTCCGCCTGCCGATGCAGGGGACACGGGCTCGTGCCCCGGTCCGGGAGGATCCCACATGCCGCGGAGCGGCTGGTCCCGTGAGCCATGGCCGCTGAGCCTGTGCGTCCGGAGCCTGTGCTCCGCAACGGGAGAGGCCACAGCAGTGAGAGGCCCGCGTACAGCAAAAAAAAAAACAAAAAAAAAACAGGAAAGAGAAACCTTTCTGACAACAGGAAGCAGCTTTATGATCAATTTTTTTTTTTTTGGCAAATAAAAATCTTTATCTAAGATGTTTGATTCCCATTGTTTACCAGTTTAGGAGTATTTTGATAAGAGTACGTGTTCCCTGGGGCCTAGAATCCCAAAATTCTATCTAGTAATGAAGCTTGCTGCCTTAGGTCACCCAGCTGCCCTCCAAGGACCCTGAAGCCTATAGATCTTCAGTGTAAAATGGGCTGATTCATCGCCAAAGGTGCTGGGCAGAGTGCCTAAAAGGTCAGTGTTTAGAATGTGGGTCCCAACACTGTCCTTTGTTTTGAGCTATACTTCTTTACAGCCTTGAGCCTGGGAAGCCCAGCCCCACAGTGTCTGGCCATTTTTGATGTGCTCAGGTAGCCCAGTCTGAATGTATCTTCACAAAAGCAGGGGCCCAGTGACCAGATGTCCATTGCAGATGGAGCCTTGGGACACCCACCCAGTCTGAGCCATGACTCTTACACCTGTGCAACTTCTGACAGCCAGGGACTCAGACTCCTTGGCAGTCCAAAGACAGCCAGAGCAATTCTTCCACCTCCAACCCTCCCTCTATTCTGCACCTCTTCTTCTGAACCCTGCCTGGAGTAGTATGAAACTGTAACCTCTGGCTCAAGAACATCTCTTTTATTCCCATCACGTGTCAGAAAGACCCCAGGGTACTAAATGAAGAATGAGAAAGCAAGAAGTAAATGGAAAGAAAAACAGGAGACTAAAGGTTAGGCCATCAATATGAACAAGAAATTAAAACCCTTCTGCAAACCTACCCTTATTTATCACTTGTCTCTAATTTGCTTTAATATCCTTCAGCCCGTGCAAAGGGATATTGAGCGTGTACCTCGGTTTAAGCTGTAAGTCTGGGGTTGAGCTGCCCAAGCTCAGAAAACATTTAACTCGAGTATGCACAGACCTGCAGCGGTCAGCTAGAGTTCTCTTCGGGAAACCCATAATCCAGAGGCAGCTACTACAAATGCTTCAAATCCATATCTCAGTCAAACTCAAGGCTTGCAAATTAATACGCTCAATGTCAGAAGCAGGCCCTCGTTGCTTTTTTAAAGGAATACAGTGGCTTGTTTACAAGGATAACGACTGTTAGAAATTGGTTCTCATTGGTCAAATTAGAAGTATTCAGTATATGTGTACATTGATGACAAATATGTAATAGACCCTCCCCCCCAGTACCCTTACAATGAATTAGGTATAAGATTCCAGGTCCGGCCCACACCCAAGGGGAGGAGACAACACATGGGTGTGAATACAAGGAGAAGCATCATTGGGATCCATCTCAAAGGCTGGGTGCCTTCTCTTCCCAGCTATGGGTCATGAAGGATTTCAGATTCCTGATGCCAGTTATAAGGGTTATAAAGAAATCTTGCCATTTGCCTCAAATAACCTTTCACGTACAATGGTGGGCAGAGTGCCTGTCACGGAACATCACCCAATCCTGAGCTTGTTGGTCAGCTCCCCTTTCTGCAGAATGTTCCTCTCCTCTCCTCCAACATAAATGAACCAAGCCTGTGTCCTGGATCCTCAAAGTATCGAGTATATTTGGCAAACACATTTGAGCTGAGGTATTTGTGTAAATGAGGCTTACAACGTTATCCTTCATAGGAGACACTTTTGGATTTTAACTGAAGCCTCTGGTGATAGCACCTCCCAGGGAAGCTGTTTGAAAGAAACTTTGGAATGCAGAACTTTCAGGCTGAAAGGGACCTGAGAGATGGGAGAGTGCAATACTCTTGCTTTACAGCAGAGAAGAAAACTGAGGCCCGTGGGGGACATGACCACAGACCTTCCCGAGCTGACACAGCCAGATTTGCAGGGATCTTTGCAATCAATTTTCCTCATTCTCTCTCTCAAATGAATAAAAGGGAAACCTTTTTGTCACTCCAAAAATGGATCTCTCGGAGGTAGTGTTAGAAGCAGAGGGGGAAGAACTGTCAGTGGCAGACCCAGGGCTTAGTGCTAATGATATGTTTGTTGCTTTGTCTTTCAACGCCTAGAGCCTCTCAGCCTATTCTAGTGGTTCCAAAGACTGCGCCCCCCAACTCTTCTCCATCCTCCTCCCGCACCCAGCTCTGCATCCACCCCTCTCCCCTCAGTCCCCAGCAATGCAAAGGAAGAGGTCACCACCTCACCTACCCTAAAGACGGCTGTCCTCCGAGGATAACACCCAGGGCCGAGAGTGAGATCCGAGCATCAGAGCTGGGGTGTCTGGGCCTCCGGACAGGCTTCACGAGACCCTGTGAACCAGACTGCCCTTGGAAGGCAGGATTCCCCCTTTGACTTCATCTCTGTGCAAATGTCATCGTTATCTGACATTTGGGCAAGACACAGACATACTCCTGTTACACAAGCTGATTAGCAACTTCATCATCAGAAAAAAACGAATCTCCAAGAGAGCCCAGATCACAGTTCATCAGCATGTAGCTCCCTGCACTCAACACAGCCGTTAAGAACCCAGTTCTGGGGTTGTGCTCTGAAAACCAAGACTTCTTGGTCCGTCTCACCAGGGCCAAGGGAAGCACAGCTACCTTCAGAGACAAAGGAGTCACCCGGTTTCAAAGGTTTCTTGATATTGTGCTGTTTGTTGGATTTGAGTTGCATAATATGTTTTTTGAGCCTTCAAAAAAGGGAGCAAAATCCAGGCTTTACGGATAGGACAGAGTCTCTGTGTGAATGCACATTTCATGTTCACCACTTGCAATCTTCTAATGGAAAATGACTTCAACAGGCCTTTTATGTGGCTTAAACCAGCTCTCCAACCCTTGACACTTTTGCCCTCCTAACAAGTTTGACTAGAAGGTGCGTGGGACTGAAAGAGATTCCACCTGGGCTGGAGTTAGGGCGACTTGAATTGCTGCCACCACAGATCTGCCCCTCTTTGCAGGTCTGTGTCCCTGCCCCATCACACGTCCTGGAAGATGTTTGGCAGACCTGGACTCAGTCAGCCTGTACTGGTTAACGGTGCCTTCTAATTTCCCTTTCTTGTACCCCAACAAGATGAGGTATTTCCTGCCTTGCCACAAGCCATGCCCCTAGGTCAAACATCTCCTACTCACGTTTTACTCATCAAAGACCAAGAGAAGAGGACCAGGCACCATTTACAGAGAGAGGACCTCAAAGATCCAGCTGAACTGGACCTAAATGAAGGGCTCCAGGGGCTGTGGAACAGAGGAAATGCTCCTTACAGGGAGGTTCCACATCATCCCGAATCTGGGCTGCTCTCCACAGCAACAAGGAGGACCCGGAGCTTGCACATGCGCATTTAAGACAGATGGCATGCACAGGTGTGAGGCTCCCCTCCTCAACGTCTGACACCATGGTTTAGATAATAAAAATGTGTGATAATAGGAATTTCCCTCGGGGGGCTTTTTAAATTCCCTGGCACTCTTACCTAATAGCTTACCTGTCCCACAGGAAAACTATGACCCCTTCTTCATTTATTCAACAACTGTATTGAGTGCCTACTCTCTCCCAGACAGAAGAAAATGCCGCGTTTTACTTTATTATTTTACTGGTGGAAAAACCACAATGCAGACTTCCAGTCCAGGCAGCAATCTATGACCATAATGGTGCAGAAATATTAACATGCTCCTCTTTTTTGTAAACTTTTCACAGAAGCTCAATGTACAGATACAAAGGGCACAAATCCTAAGTATGCAACTCAATGAACTTTCACAAACTCAATAATCCCATGCAACCAACACCCAGATCAAGAAACAGCACATCATCAGCACCCCAGAAACTTACTTTGCATATCCCACCGGTCACTGCCCTTCATCAAAAGTATCCACTAGGGCTTCACTGGCGGCGCAGCGGTTGAGAGTCTGCCTGCCGATGCAGGGGACGCGGGTTCGTGCCCCGGTCCGGGAAGATCCCACATGCCGCGGAGCGGCTGCGCCCGTGAGCCATGGCCGCTGAGCCTGCGCGTCCGGAGCCTGTGCTCTGCAACGGGAGAGGCCACAACAGTGAGAGGCCCGCATACCGCAAAAAAACAAAACAAACAAACAAAAAGTATCCACTGTCCTGACTTCTAACATCATAAATAAGTTTTGCCTGTTTTAAACATCATATAAGTAGAATCAGTGTGGGTACTTTTTGACATCTGGCTTCCTGTGCTAATATTTTGTTTGTGAGAGTCAATCTTGTTGTTTCATGTATTTATGGTTTGTTCATCCTCATTGCTATACATTCCATTGTGTGATTATATTATACCACCATGACTTTATTCTTCTTACTGCTGATGAGCATTTGAGTCGTGTCCAGCATTACATATAATGTAGCCATAGACATTCTTTTATGTGTCTTCTGGTCAACATGTATATGATTTCTCTTGTCCATATACCTAGGAGAGGTGATATGTTCTCTTAAACAATAAAGATCTGAAAAAGCTTTGAGAGCTACATTTTATTTTATTTTTTTTAACATCTTTATTGGAGTAAAATTGCTTTACAATGGTGTGTTAGTTTCTGCTTTATAACAAAGTGAATCAGTTATACATATACACATGTTCCCATATCTCTCCCCTCTTGTGGAGAGATACATTTTAAATCAGATTCTTGCTGCTGGCGGTACAGATGGCTCCACCTTGATCCAACCAGTTTCTTCTCATCTCTTCCTTTCTAAGTTGGTACCAAGATTTGGTGCTGATACCTGCAGCAAGTTTGGGTGGTGACTTCTATCCAGACAGGGAAAGTCACTCAAGATTCAAGCTGTGGCCAAGGTTGTCGAGCTGGTCAGTAGCAGGCAGCCTGGGAAGTAACCACGACATGCCCTGGGGCAGGCTGACAGGTCTGCACAGGAAACCAAGAAGCCATTCAGTGGGAGCTTCTGTAATCACCGCCACTGCACGCCTGGCTCTGTCTCCAGGGCTGCCTGCTCACTGTCACTCCCGTGAATTTCTGGCTTGCTCTGGAAAGGCTGCCAGTGCCTTGTCATGAGCCCCAGAGACCAACCACTGGCATCCTAAGTGCACCACCGCTGCTTGGATGGCAGGATTCACCTGATGCCAACGTGCCCAACACTGGCTTGGCATGTTCCAAAGAGTGAGGTAGACTTGGTCACTCTGCCAGTACTCAAGCTATCTCCCCACGCACATCACCCCCAGCAATACCCAGTGAGGTTTGGGACTTCCTGCAAAGAACTGGCCAGAACTTGCAGTAAATGAGTTCTCCCGAAGTCTCAGCTTCTGGACAGGTGTTTCCGCTTAAGCTGTCTCCTCAATAGTCCCATCCACTCCCTCCACCAGTGTGGTAGGCATGGTTCTATTCTAAGTTCTGTTCTATTGGAGGTTGTTATAGGTTACACACGTGCCCACTGTCATAAAGCTAACACACGGTAGAGCAAGGATAGCAAACAAGATCCAAACCTAGCTGCTTTTCTTTTTTTTTTTTTTTGTGGTATGCGGGCCTCCCTCTGTTGTGGCCTCTCCCGTCGCGGAGCACAGGCTCTGGACGCACAGGCTCAGCGGCCATGGCTCACGGGCCCAGCCGCTCCGCGGCATGTGGGATCCTCCCAGACCGGGGCGCGAACCCGGTTCCCCTGCATTGGCAGGCGGACGCGCAACCAGGGAAGCCCCCTAGCTGCTTTTCGAGTACAACTGGAACCTCAAACATTTTAATATTAGCCTAAATAAAAGATCATCAAAAAATCAACAAGGGTAGTTAGTGGAAAGAACATGGAAATAAGAATTGGGAGATCTGGGTATAATTCCATTCCAGTTTACTACCACCTAATTTGGTTATCCAGGGAAGGTCACTTAAGATTTCAGAATAACAGTGTCTTTAACTGAAAATGAAAGAGTCATGCATTCCCCACAGACCACACCTCCATGAGATCGGGGACCATGTCCTTTTCTCCTGACCGTAGTGTTCCCAGCACCAACCATAGTGTCTGGCCAATAACAGGTACTCAATACATGTGGAATGAATGGAAGAATAAATTCATGGGAATCCACATCAGACTCTCTTAACAAACTCTCTCTCTTACACATCAGACTCTCTCAAAATGCCCATGCCAGGGCCCCACCCCATAAATGCTGGTTTTCTTTTAAAGGGAAAAAAAAAACCTCTCTAGGTAGTTCTGATTCGGACCTATAGTATGACGTCACAACTCTAAAATTCTATTATTCTGTTAAATCAGCTGTATAAATAATCCCTTACTAAGTTCAACATGAATTTATTTAATCAATTTTATACAGTTCCCTCCTAATTAGGACAATCAGGCCATACGTTCTCTCAATTCCTCTAAATCCCTGAGAAGTCTAACTTCTTTCCCTGTCTGCAATTAATGAGTCCCCATCTTTCCCCTTCACTGCTACATTTTTCTCCTACTTGCTTTTAAGAGTCTGTTTTTTTCCTTGAATTACACCAGTTGGATTGAGACCATCAAATCTATAGAGATATAATATCTGCATAAATTAGAAACAAAGTAATTTCTTATTTGGACAGAATTCCTACGTGCTGGTTCACAAGTGTTTTCCCTTTTTCTCTTATCTTCATCTAAAGTTCAGTTAGAAGGAGTGACTGGGAAATTTGTCTTTACTCAGCACTCAGTAGGTGCTTCACATAAAAAAGGAAAAAGGAAGAGATACTAAATCAAATCAACCTGGCAAATCACTCAAATGACCTAGCAGCCTACACATAGGTACTGCTGGTCTGTTTTTGTCTTAGGAGGGGTAAAGCTAGCTAATACTCGTTTTCTTTAGGATTTTCCCAATATAGGCATTACTCTACCCAAATACTGTTTGCTAGGCTGCAGTGAAGCCATACTTACTTTAAATACAGACTTCTTTAAACATCCACTGAAGGGTTTTTTTTTACTTAGTTACATTTATGTATTGTAGCATGATTGCCATTTTAGCGATACTTATTACATTACATAATTATAGCACAATATTGTCTATATTCATTATACTGTGCAGTTGACCTCTGTGGCTTATTTACTACTCGTTGCAAGTTTGTACCTTAAACATCTATCTTATTATTCCATCCCCATCTCCTGAGAACCACTATTTACATCCACTGAAGTGTTTCAGAGCTGCAGCTTAAGAAACTTCCGTCTTCTGCTTACCTGAAAAAATTGGCCATCCCTGCTTACCATGGGGGCCTGCAATCCTGCAGCCTTGCACTGTGTCTTCTACATACCCATGGTTAATTGCTCTGATCAAGAAGTCTAGGCCAATAGCAGGCTACTCAGTTTTCTCCCACACCCCCTCGAGTCCCTGGGCCCTCTGTGGCTTTTCCACCTGGGTGTTATTAAAAAAGCAAAGAGGGCAAGAGAAAGAAAGTGTTTGCTGGCTCCTTTGCCAACCGGGCCCTTCCTTCCAAGGCCACATGGCTCTGGTTTCTTTGTTTCCTCTTATGTTTAATTTTCTTTGGCCCAGGCTTTCCTCAATGGTTTTCTTTTCGCATTTTATCACCATAAATTAATTAAAATGTTTCTGGTGCTGAGTTCACATCTGATCATCTTGGCAGTATCCCCTTACACAGATGGCGAGTAGATAAAGAGCGATCCAAGCATCCAAGAACAAGAAGAACAGCCCACATAGGGAGCCGGCCTGAGAGAGGGCGAGAGGAAAGGAGGGTCCAAGGAGAAATAAACTGCCACCAGCCTGCACAGGAAAGTTGGAATGGGGGGGTTGGGGGCTCAGGGGGAATGTCTTGGGACTCTTTGTATTTCTCACTCCTTCCCCAAACTCCCCAGAAGAGAGCTTGAAACCAATTAGAGGAAGAACTAGAAGCAGTTTTTCTACGTTCCTCTTCACCCTGCAAATTTGGTTGGCTCAGGTGGGCTACACAGCTGTTGGGAGATGGAAGCGCTTCGGAGGTAAAATGTGGCTAGAGGGAAGGGAAGAAGCAATGATCTGCCTTGACCGAGAACCCAGCATGCATGGGTCAGACCCATACTATGCTACAGCCTAGGAATGTAACAAACAACAAGACAGACCTGGGCCCTCTCCTCTTGGTGTGAATAATCCAGTAGGGGAGACAGACACATAAAGACCAGCTATATGAGGCAGTAAAGAGACCACAGACTTGGAACTTGAAATACGTTTTTGTCATTGATAAGAAGTACGTCGCACAGACGGGGACAAGTACGTTCACCGCCCAGAGACTGGACCCAGTGCCTGGCTGCCTCGAAACTACTCCAGAGGGCCCTAAGCGCCTCTCAGAGGAAGGCCACGGAGTCGTGACGCTCAGGTGGAAAAGAGGAAACTTTGTGATGCTCAGCAAGGGAAGGAGAGACAGACGTATGGTCCTAAGTAAACTTCCAGAAGGCTATTCGAAAGGAGAGCTGAAAACCTACTGAGGCTTTAACCTTTCTTTCTCCAAAACTACTGGCACATAACGCTGTCTTATTATACAGGGAATGCTCTCTTCATCAAAACTAACAAGCAAAATAATTCGTTTGTGAAAAGTGCCTCAGACGAAATAAACACGATGCTGGGCCAAAGAATAATAGAGGCAATCCAGACAGACCTCCCTGAGTGGTGACATTTAAGCGGGAAGACAGGAAGGATCCCAGGGGCCTCAAATGAAAACAGAGCATCAGAACGAATACTGTGCAACCCACCGAAATCAGGCACAGACCACGACGTGCAAAAGCCCCACTCTGGGCATCCGGAGAGAATAAGCGAAACCTGGAGCCGTTGCACTTCCAGAGCCGCATCTCCGAAGATGGCCGAGGCTAAGATCCGGCCATTGTTTCTGGCAGCTGGACAATGCGTTCATTGAAAATCAGTTACGTCTGTTGTCTCCTGGAGCAAAGTGAGAAGGGCTTTCCATCCTCCACTCAGGGGAGGAAGGAAATGTGGCATATATCATTTGCTCCAATCTTTGGCCTCCGTGTGTGCCAAGCTCTGTGTGGACACAAACAACGGCTTTATTTACAGTTGCTTACAAGGCCTAATTGTAAGGAGAAGAAAATCTCTCAAAAGCCCCATACGTTCCATCTCCAACTCTACCTCTGACATTTCTGGTCTTCTAGGCATCACGGCTTCATTTTCTCCTGACCACCTCAAAAGTTCTTTAGCATCTGCACACACGCATTCATGGTATCATAATGCTTCTCTGCCCACCTTCTCCTGCTGTCTCTAGTTACCGTGGGTCCAGTTCCTCCAACTACCTCTGACATGATGACCCTACACTCCTTAGGAATAAGAACTGAGTTGTGTACTGATTTTTTCTAGGCACTTAGTAGGTGCTTGATAAACACAACGAATTGAATTTTAAAGTTACAACAAATAAATATCTCATTTCCAAATTGTTAAGTATCAACCAGGAAAGCATGATTTTTTTTTAACCATCCCCGAATTTTATCTTGCAGATGTATTTTAGAAATCTTCAAAGAAAGAGGGAGGGAGAGAGAGTGAGGAGGAAAACACTTAAATCTGCTTTTTTTTAAACTAATATTTTCCTTATTATTCTAATGTGATAAGCAAAGTCTATCAATGGTAAATATAAATAATTTACAGATGCATAGATATTTTGTACATACATACACATACTAATTTCTCTGAAAAACCTTTCTGTATGAATTGTTTTTCAAGAGTATGATGTGATATATTCTGAGAAGAGAACAAAAAATATTTTAAAAATTTACTGTTGCCAAGCATTCCTTGTTTTTCTGTTCTTTGTTTCAGTTCCTAGAGTCCTGTGCTCTGCTCTCCCAGCATCACTAAATTCAGAGAAACACAAGGCAGATTAGACCATGAAGCAATCCATTAGAGAGCTCTGAGGCCCTGAAAACCTCAAAGATACAGGGTCAAGGGAGTGCTATTATTTTTATATTAGTTTACATTTGTCTCCGATTTTGAAACAACTCAATGTTTTTGTCTTGTCCTTGCACTTACACTTGGTCTCGCGTGGGGCCCGGCTACAGTTACAAAGCAGAGCCCGAGGGAGTTCTCGGTCAGAGACTCAGGGCCTGAGAAAAGGCTGGGTCTGGGAATCACTTGTCCGGTGACTCTGCCTTGGAGGGTGGATGGGAGTCCAATTTTCCCTGGGGAAATTGGACTCCCACCTCTGATGTGTGGGCTTAAGGAGCTCCTTTAAACAGCCTGGAGCTCTACCTGTGCTTGTTAAAGGATGCTTTGCAGGTATGGCTGAAACCATGCATCCCCTCCTAATTGGGATGCTGAGTTATGTACCTTTCCTGATCACCAGCCTCAGACACTCTCTCTCTGGGATTTAGCACCTTCTCTCCCATTATTTCCCATTTTTTGTATTTGAGGTTTTGGGAAGGGAGATAAGAGTCAGGCAGGAAAAGATCTAGTTTACAATAATTTAAATAAAAGCAAACAGTATAAAATAATTAGACGTGCTGTTTCACTCAAGTATCACAAGAATCCCACAAGGTAAGCAATTAGTATTCTGTTTCGGAAATTAGCAAAAGAAGGCACATAAAAGTCCATTATCTTGCTGTTAGTCCCCGGGACTATTTACAGGTAAAGCTTTGAACCCAGGCCATCCAACTCCAAAGCTACCAAGATCTCCACTATGACACATGGCCTGTTGCTTGAAGACTGTACACACAAACACAACTACAGTTTTCCAAAGGCAGGAAAACTGGCACTGAAGCAAAACAGTCCGTGGGCATGTCTACAGAACCCAGGCCTTCAATTCTACTCCACATCACTCTCCTCCTACAGGACACAGGCCCATGCCTTGTCTAATTGGACTCCATCTCAAATGCACAGCTGAACTTCAAGACATTTCAGACAACTCCACATTAAATGTCTTACCCAGGATAAGAATATTGAGCAACCACGCTTAGGCAAAGAAACTTTACCAGGTAGTCTTTTTAATGTTGCTATAAATCCAGAGGCCATAATCAACTGCAGGTAAATTCTGCCTTAAGCCTCTACTGGTTCCTGACACTGAGCTAAGACAGAAAACTGTCTTGTCACAGTTTAGATAGAATAGTAGGCATCTCTATTTCCTACAAACAAAATTCTCTTCAGATGCAGTCCCCACCTGATGATATCAGATACATGCCAGGAACCAGCCACCTACTTATTTCCCCTTAAAAAAAAAGTGTTGGACTTCCCTGGTGGCACAGTGATTAAGAATCCACCTGCCAATGCAGGGGACACAGGTTCAAGCCCTGGTCCGGGAAGATCCCACATGCCGCAGAGCAACTAAGCCTGTGCGCCGCAACTACTGAGCCTGCGCTCTAGAGCCCGCGAGCCACAACTACTGAAGCCTGTGCACCTAGAGCCCATGCTTCGCAACAAGAGAAGCCACCGCAATGAGAAACCCGCACAGAGCAACAAAGAGTAGCCCCCGCTCACTGCAACTAGAGAAAGCCCCCTCACAGCAATGAAGACCCAACACAGCCAAAAATAAAAAATAAATAAATAAATAAATTTACTTATTTATTTAAAACAAAAAAAGCTTCAAGTGTCCTTATTGGGCAGATGGAGATGAGAGGGCTGGAAAACCAAACTACGAGTTCACATCTGGAAGCCAGGCCACTGAGCCAGTTCAGCTCAGATCACTTGTCAACGGGTCATAGTCTATGAGATCAGAAACAATGCCTTTCAACCAGAGCATTTTTCTCAGGGCCAGTTCTCATGACAGTCCAAAGATGTTTGAGTCAGGTTTGCAGTTGTGGTTAGAAGGAGATGTATTAAAGCCACCCATCCCCACTTCTCAGGGTCATGTCCTAGAAACACGGTCCGGCATTTGGGCTGTGTGCGCTGATAAATGTTAGTGACACCCAGCTTTGACTGCTGAGTGCGGCAGCCACCCCAGCAGGGAAGAGGTGAGATGGGAAAGCTCCTGCTCTTTGCAGTGGACTGAAACAGCCCTGGATCCCCACAACACGTAACTTTTGTCCCTGTGCCTCCCCAAAGAAAGGACAGGCCGCAGAACATTGGATATCCCACTGAACTAAAGTTGTGTAAGAGCCTGCCTCTCACTCTTGCATCCACAGTGGCCTGAGAACTGGGCACAAAGCCACTTGAAGGGGTAAAGGAAAATACCTCCCCTCCACTCTCCATAAAACTGCTTATAAAGAAAACAGAAGTCATTATGGGAAAAAAATGCTTAAAAACCTAGAGGGCTCTGTTAAATGAACCTCACATGGATTCTAGTTTAAGTTTCCAAGACTCGGGCAAGAAATATTCATGTTGAAAGCCTTCCTTATCCAAGATACTTGGAAAAGCCAGCATGGTTGTCCAGAAGTCCAAACAAGCTCATCTAGTAACGAGTGGCTTCTCTTTATTTTTAATTTATTGCAAAAACTGCATTAAAATAGCAACAAAGGAAATTAGGAGAAGGAAAAGTTCCCTTTTCAGCACTGCAAACCATGAACTTGCTTTTGAATCTCATCTTTCCCCTTCTATACCTTGTTTATGGGCCAACATGATTTTTACACAGTAAATAAATGTCTCTCTAATCTCATTGTTAAAAAAAATATTTTCTAAGGAAATTTGAATGTATTAAAATCCCACAGTGATCTGTCTAGCCACACTGTGAGCCACATCCTCCCAAGTTAGATCGATACTTAGCCAGTCATTTCTCAGGGCTAAAGATTCCTTATCTGTGTGCTAAAGCAAGCCACCTTTAAGTAGGTATGAATAGCACCCAAAAAACCGATAAGATAGCACTGGACCATAGACTGCCAACATACAGTGTGCGCCAGCCTCACTGGATATCTTCCATTTGTCCCTCCAGATCCACTCTCTACCCTTCTACACTCTGCTCTGTGCCCAGAAAGGCTGACCCACATGGTCCTTATCTTGGGCTCCCTGTTCCCTGGCTTCTAGTTGGGGTCAGCCAAGGCGGGGGGGCACCAGCAGGAGATCAGAGGCCAAGAGGAGAGTGAAATCAAGGTATTTCTTTTCCCAGCTCCTTTCCCACTGGTCTCCAGGCCATGGCTTCCCTCATGCAGCCTCTACTATAGCTACACCTACAGGTCCCAGGGCTTGGCAACTGCTCCCTCCTCTTGTTCATGCAGCCTAAAGGTGGTAGGACTTCCCACCAGTCCTGGTTTCCCTGAACTGTACCCAGACCTCTGTGATTATGCTCTTCTCTTGGCTCGCCCTCTTGAGTGTGCCCCTGGGACCCTGACTCATACACCGGGCAATGTAGGAAGTGACCAGCTGAAGCCCTGTGTCTAAAACCAATGAGGAGAAAATGCAGCATCCTATAGTCCTACAGCAGAAGAACTTCAGAAAAAAAATCAGTGAAACAGATGGAAGTCAACACAGTCTTGTGGAGGGCCTACCACCTAAGAACTGTGCCTTGCCCTGAATCTCAAGGCCACCCCGAGATGCCCGGGGTCACACCTCCATTGAGGCATGGACTGTCAGATACCTTTGTGTTCCACCTCAGATCCTCTCAGCCCACCTTTGACTCCAGCCATTGCCATGGCAACCAGCTGCACCCAGGTGCGCCCAGCAGCGACCTTGCCTCAGCTGCACCCAGGATCACTCCTGTTCTGCCCAGGGCGTCTCTGCCACAGTGGTGGCGCAAAACACATTGGCACTCACACATGCAGAAATGTGGAAGGGTGAGGAAGTTAATCTCATGGGACAACCCTTGACCTATGGAGCAGGGGAGGCAGTGGACAAAGGCTACTGTCTTCTGTCCCTCGGGTGAATAATTCTGGAGTGCATTTTACATGGCTCCTCAGAGGATTCCCAGTGGGATTGAGCCCCAGTTGCCCCCAGTGGTAACCATCTTAATATGTACCCTTGCCTTGGTTTTCCTCTCTCCCTGTCTCACTATTCCCAACCCTCCCTACACACACACACACACACACACACACACACACACACTCACACACACACACACACTCCTATACCTTAGGATACTTCATGAAATAAACTACCTTCACATAAGCTCTTCTTGTTGGCTCTGCTTTCTAAAGAAAACCCAAGCTAAGCTAGGCAGTGAGATCTCCTTGCTGCTCCATAACAGAAGAAAAGCTCAGAAATGGGAGACAAACAGTGAGGAAAATGCCTCCTTATGCCTGTTTCAAATTCACCCCCAGGTGCTCAATGGCCTGACCAGCAAGCCCCAGGATCTTCAAACTATCCCAACCACATAAAAATGTGCCAAGGCAGAACCACACTCCTTACCAGCTACAGGGCATCTGAGTTTTAGGTGACCCAATAGTTTACGTTAGTCCCATATCTGCTGTCAGTGGGGAGAATAAACCAAGAGCAGATATCCTAGAAATTCCATCAACCCAGCTCCCCTACATGGAGGCAAAGTACTCTCATCCCCCCAGATCTTTCGGAAATGCATAAAACGGGATTTCTACAATTTATCTTCAGACCGCTCTATTTGCCTGACACAGAAAAAATCATTCCCTCACACCCTGAGATTTTTTTTAAAGTATCTGTTCAGCCTGTTTCCACAACTTCTCTCCAGTACAAATAATCTTTTTTAAAAACTGCTTTTCTCTTCCAAAAAGTCAAGAAATGAGTCCTCTTGTAGCTTTTTGGGTATGAAAGAAAATACACTGGTTTCATATATCATGAGTCCAGAGCGGCGGGGAAAGAGGAGAGATCACATGATGGAAACAGGTGAATTTGGGGGAGTAAAACAAGTAGAGGGAAAGAGCAGGAAAATGCTGTCTTGTGGTAAGTGCTGAGAAAAAGGCTTCAGCACTCAGGAAGTTCTATGCCTGCAGATGTCAGATGGAACTTTAAGCAAGCCACTTTGAATTCCTTTAAGATTCTTTTCAGTGCACTCACCTGTAAAATGAGAACAAATTCCACTTATCTGGGACAAAGATCAATACCAGAAGACTTCACACATATGAATATTCCTGGGAACCGCACAAAAAAAAAAAGCTAGAAAGTTGGATAGGATGAGCTAGCAGTGGGTTCTCACCAACCCAATATGTAGCTCCAAATTAAAATATGCCACTTATTAGGTAGTTTTCCAAATAAATCCCTTGTAGAGGGGGTATGTATGGAGTTCAAATTCTAATAATGTTGGTAGGTTATAATGAACAGGACTTCCACATCTTATTGTCCGCTTCAACTTTATGTCAGCCCCCAGGCATACACGCAATGCCCACCCCCTTCTCCTCGCCTTTGTTATTTCATCCAGCAATAAAGCCCCATGCCCAGGGCCACACGTGGGGCTGAGATGAACATCACAGGCCCAAACTTTCTGGAAAATAGTATTTTAGCAGCAGCATCTGGCTTCTTGGCATGATCCCCCAGCTGTTGCGCTGACAGCTCTGAAGCTGCTTTTTACTTTGTCATATGGTTCGGCTGCTAATGGGCTGTCTATTCTTGCTTGTCCTCCTCTGGGTCATTTTTCCTTTCAAACTCACATTGAGTTCCAAGAAAATTGCACACTATGACTCCTCTTCAGGAAAGCCCCGTGCCTAGTTGCTGTGGAATTCGGAGGGCTGGGCATCCCAAGTGGGAGTAAGCAGTCCCAGTGCTCGAAGAGAAAACATCTCATTACACTGCCTGGTACATTTATTCCACGAGAAGTAGGCTTATGAAGGGGCGATTAGGTAACTTGACAGGCACAGGTGGTAGACTCATATAAAGCGTTATTTGTCTTTGTGTTTACACAGGATCAATCACCATAGTACCCAGGGCTTAAACAAGCACAATAGTTTTGACACAAAAGGCCACAACTAACTTCTCATAATTGGCAATGCTGTTGGATTCCTAGTATTTTCTCCTCTTGATGCCAATCTGAATACCCAAATGGGAAATTTAGCACCTGCAAGTGGTTTCTTGGGCTCCCAGATCTCACATCAGCAGTCTGTGGAGTCTTTGCATGCGCTGTAACAGACCAGACAAGGGCTGGATGTCCAAACAGGCGCCTGCTTCCCTGAAACTCTGTGAGTGGCTAAAGAAATCTGCATGCAGTTGGCTTCCCATTCAACCCCTCTGGAGCTACCCAGGATCCAAATGAGCCCATGATGACTTATGAAGTGACCAGAAACCAGCCAAACATGTACCTGACTTTCATGGTCCATAATCAGGGCTGCCACATACTCTTGAGCAGGCTGAGTACTGATCAACTCCAGAGAACACCATCCATACAGGCTAGTGAGGTTGTGACCCTGATATTGTGCCATACAATGGCCCAGACCTCAGTAAAGAGATAACTACAGGATATAGGACAAGGACGCATAACCACAAATTTAAATTGCCCCCAATGTAAGTGACACCAGGTGGTAAGAGTATTTTGAGAATATATAACACACAAATCCTTGAAATAAGTATACATGAGTTTCTGGAATGATTGAAGAGAGTTGATTTAATTCTAAAAGGTGGAACCGTTTCTGAGAGTGAAGAGAATTTCTGATTGGATGCAGAAGAAAGACAATGTGACTTGACAGCAGCAAAGCAAAACCTAAGACAAAATTATATGGAAGAAGTTGGAGTTATTTCTTCAGGAAAAGCTCTAGGGGCATCTAAAGTATGGACGATGCAGCTAGAACCCAGTTTTCTCTCAGCTCCCCAATTTTTCATCTGCCAACCTCTTCCAACCCCGTTCATGCCTTCAATGCATATCTGAGTTCCGGGCTAGGCCCTAAGGAGAACCAAAATAGGAATAAGACAAGATCCCTGTCTTCAGGAAGTCAAAATCTAATGGGCAAGTATATATGAAGTAAAGACAGCGTGGGACTACTGCCTTACACTGTATAAAATGTCACCAGCATCCGAAGGAAAGAGAGGTCACTCCCAATAGGAACGAGAGGGGGTGTCTTCAGGGAAGAATTGGCATCTGAAACTGACCCAGAACAACAGTTAGAATGTGAGCAGGTAGAGATGATGGAGAGCACATTTCAGGCAAATAGTAAGTTAGCACACGAATAAAGGCACAGCGTAAAAGGTGAGGCACCAGGAAGAGTTTGCTTGGAATAAAAGAATATAAGGGACAAAAAGGGATGTGAAGGTAATCAATGCAATTTAACTCTGGAAAGTTGGGCTGAGAAATATCGTTTAAGGCCTTGATTGCCTATCTAGGGAGGCTGAACACTCTTTTAAGTACACAGGAAGAAATCTATTGTTATTATTCATATATTAAATTTTGAGCAGAGAGTGATGTAATCAGAGCTGGGCTTTAAAAGCAGCTTTATCTGGCAGCAGAGTTCTCATTAATTGGTGATGGTGGAGACTAATAGCCCAGGACAAATTAGCAGGTGAGAGGCCCTGTGGGGCTGGACTGCAGCTGTGGCAATAGGAATGGAAAGTTTGGGTCAGACGCCAAGGCCAGCCAGCCTCTGGATGTGGCAAGCAAGAAGTAGAAAGAAAGAACAAGCTGGGGCTTTAAGCCTGGGAGAAGAGTAAGAGGGAAGCTGGCCAGAGTGGACGGCAGAGGCGTGAATTTTACTTTCACACATTAAATGTGAGGTGCTTGTGGAATATCCAGCTAGAGACACTCAGCTGGAAGGCGGAAGAGTGCTGGCACTGGCGTGAGAGGTAAGTCTAGAGACGACGAGTTTTGGGGTCCTGCAGGTCTGGGGTCAAGCCCCGGCTCTACCTCTACAGTGTCCTATTTTTGTGATTTGGGGCAAGTTAGTGACCTAAGTCTCAGTTATCTCACCTGTAAAATGGGGATAACAACCATGTTAATATCCCCGGTGCTCCTATGAAGATTAAATAAAAGATGTTAGCACCGAGCCTAGAACACGGTAAGCTTCAATAAACACTGTCTTTTGTTGTTTTTCCTACAGAGTCATTCCCTTTGTTTCAGTGATCAACTCAGGTCTTAATAATGTACCCCAGCTGTCCTCCTGCCCCTTTGCCACTCGGGGTCCTTATACGGTCTTGGCGTGCAGCCCTCCTGCCTTGCTCTGTTCTCTGGGGTCTGGGCCACCCTGATTCTTGCCTGGTCCACTCAACTCATGAGCCCCTAAGTCCCCCCTCTGACATGCTTGAGCCTCGATATATGCCATCTCCCTCAAACTTGCCTTTCGTCACGGATCCTCACCCTGAATTCACGATCCACTGCTGCCCACGTCCTGCGGGGATGATTTGTTTTCTAATCTGGGGTCAAAATGAGGGGAACTGGGCCCACCCCTCAGCCAAAAGGTTTGACTTCAAGTCTTAGACAATATATTTCCTTACTACAAAAGTTGTAAAACATTGGGATAATGTTACGGTTTTACTACCCCCTCCTTTGTGCTCCCATAGCACTTTGTCCATCTCTTTGTGACAGAATTTATCACGTGTGTTATAGTTGGTTATGTGACTGCCCCCCCTGCTGGGCCATGGGCTCCTCCAGGGCAGGGACCAAACCTTATTCATCTTTGTTTCCCCAAGCCTACCATAGGTGTTCAATAAATATTGAAAGAGAGTTAACAACAGATTACATCTGTATAGGTCCTTATGTTTTGCAAAGGCCGCTGAGGGAGATGGTGGAATCTGGCTCTAGGATGCTAAGCTATAATTTTTCTCCTATTCAATGCACCTTGAGTAAGTATAGCCATCAAAATGGGGAGGAATAACAGGACCACATGCCAGTTTTTAAAAGCAGCAGTACCAAGACTTCGGGATTTCACTAATCAGTGTTTTCAATAACCTTTTAATTGGGGGAAGCAACATGGTGTTCCCAGCTACTTCCTTTGCTAAGTTGGTACCTTAGAGAAAACGTCATCACCAGCTGCTCCTCTCCTCATTCCACAAAAGGAAGAAGATTTTAAGCATCCCCACTCCTCAAAAAAAAAAAAAAAAAAAAAAGAAGTGGCATAAACATAAGCCTAGAATAAATGAAAACTTTTTAAATTGATAAACTTAGCTTTATGAAACCCTAGGACTACCGCCTATCTTTTCCTCTTTTCCCCAAGAACAGTGGACTGGCCCCAGTGCCCAGACTCACAGTCCAGAGCAGTCTTTCTCAGACTGCAGCGCTCCTGGGTGTCTGAACTTGCTCTGTTAGAATCTTTCTATTCTGGTAAAATATAGATAACATAAAATTTACCATTTTAACCATTTTTAAGTGTACAGCTCAGTGGCATTAAGTACATTCACATTGTTCAACCACCGCCACCATCCATATCCAGAACTTTTCCATCTTCCCAAACTGAAACTCTAGACCCATTAAACACTAACTGCCCATGCCCTCTCCTCCCAGCCCCCAGCAACCATGATTCTACTGTCTGTCTCTATGAATCTGACTATTCTAGGTACCTCACATAAGTGGAATTGTACAGTATTTTGTCCTTTTGTGACCGGCTCATTTCACTTAGCATGTCTTCAAGGATCATGCATGTTGATCCAGGTGTCAGAATTTCCTTCCTTTTCGATGCTGAATAATATTCCATTGTATGGATATACTACATTTTATTTATCCATTCATCTGTTAATGGACATGTGGGTTGTTTCCACCTTTTGGTCATTGTGCTCTACTAGAATTTTTAACTTACTTTTTTTCACATGACAAAATCTCAGATTTGTAACATAAGCAAACTCTGAATCATCTTGCTGGTCTGAGTCATCAAAAGGCACATAGCAATATAGGTATAAGGTGCTCAAAAGAATCTTTGCCATAACGGTCTCTATTCCATTTGCAATGCAAGCTAAAATGTTGGGTGGTCCCTGCCTTTGTACATAACTGTCTGTACCACTTTGTTACCATAATAGCAAATAACCCATAAAGAATATTTCTAGTCCCAATTTCAACAATCATTGAACCAGACGCCAGTCTGATGCAGACGCCAATCCGCTGTGATGCTACTCTTACTTTCTAGTGCAGAAAACACCTCACAGTTAACTGATGCCTCATTAAAATTGGTATTTGAATATTTATTTTCAGTAAATCTTAGGTTGAATATGAAGTCTGACTTTTCTAAACTATCAATGCCTAGAAGTTACCAATATTTTTCCTACAGCTCACTTGCATGTACAGAAATTCTCTGAACTAGCATCACTGATGTTAAAATGACAAATTAAATACCGGGCTGGATCTCAAGTTTGCATTTCTACCGTGAATCAGAGATGTGGACTTTAGCTAAATGATACCATCCACGCTATTTGATTAATATTGTTATTTTGAATAGTATTAGGAATATTAGGAATACAGTATTAGGAATATATGTCCGACTTTATGTGTATATAGATTATAATAATAGAAAGGATGGGAGTCAACACCAGAGATGCAGGAAGACAATGTTGTCCCTTTAAAGGAGGTCTGTACGTTTCTCAAGTTTGCAGGGCAGAGTCTGGAGCTCTATTCCTGGAATGCTCCCCCTCATGTAAGAAGTAGTAGGGCAGGTCAAACCAATTAAGTGTTCCTAAAAACAGAGCTCACCAAATACCATGGCTGCAGAATAACAACACCAAGAGCCAGCCAGAAGCTTAGAGTGGTGCATGGAGAGGCATGACCCCGGGGGACACCACGTTAAAAGCTCGTATTTCATTCCCCAATGAAGCACTTTCCTTTCAAGCTGCGACCTCTATCGCAGCCGTTGAGAACGACACTTCTTCCCCACTCCCAGGGGTGAGCGTTCTCCTCCAGCTTCTGGGCCAGATTGCAGCCAAATGAGCCGTCAGGCACTCCCCTGGGATAGTCAGACATTTGCCCTGAGATCTATAATACAATTTGACCTTCTTTCTGCTGAAGTAAACACACCACCTGTCACCTCTGAAAACTCAGCCTTGGAGTCAAGCACATCTGGAATCAGCCTATAAACGTAGTCCTGAGATTAATGTTGAACAAGAAGAAAAGCTAAGGTATCCGCCACTGAGTTCCACTTACTGACAGTTCCCACTCAGCAGCGATGTTCGGCTTCCACATGTGGACACCTGAACACTTCCCTGTCAGCAACGCTACGCTGAGATGGGCCAAAAACAAGCCTCAGAACACCAAGATCCATTTTAGCTTCGACTGAACCCCCGGCGTGTGGCGTTTCGAATCTGTGTCCTCCGTGGGCAGAATCAGAGGTAACGAAGGGCGATTCTCAAACGTCTGGGCCGCATAGAGGGGTGAGGCCCGCTCACACCACTGACTCTGGCACCTGGAGACTCCCCAGTGTTCACCTCTCATCCTTATGGGCACAGTAGGAACTGGGGCCCAAAACTGACATCCTAGAAACTCATAAATGCACAGGAAACGTTCAAAGTTGCCATCTTCCCCCCAAAAGGTTACATTTCCAAGAAACCAAGAGGAGAAAGAGAAGCATGAAAAGATCTCGTCTTGAAGCACACTGAAGTACACCTACGTTCGATGAAAGGGTAAGTAATGCCATATAAAATCCCCGTCTCACAGAATATGATCTCCCTATTAACATCTGGATATGAGCCTCGCATGTCTTGAACCTTGAGTTCAAAATGTGGATCATCCATAACCCTAGTTAAACAACTGACCTGTTGGCACTGACTACAGAGGTGAGGCGCCCTGTTGCAAAGGAGGAATACTGCTTCACATTCAATGAGAATGAGAACGTGTTTCATTTCGCACCGAAGCACAACTTGGTAGGCTCCACATTGGCCCTTGCACATGTGGGGTTATTTAAACGGTGCCTCTTAGTCACAGCTCCTGTGATGTGGTGTGTGCCAGGATTCAGCGGCACAATGTGATCGTATCATGAACATCCTGGCCCTCCTCACTTTACCTCTGAAACCAATTTTGGTGACTGACGCTGCTTTCTTTGCAGCCTTATCGGCCTCTTCTCCCCTTCCGACTGTGGATCTGATCTCCTGCCCAGCATTTCTGTGTTTAGACTGTCTGGGCGAGGGCATTTCCCCCTTGATGCTTAACGAACAGGTTTCCACAGTCTTTCAGTTTGTTTTTTGTTTGTTTCTGACAGTAGGCTGAGTGCACCACTTTCTGGGAAGTTTCGAGTTGTTTCAGGGAGTTCCTGGTTTTTTCAGGGAGTTAAGCTTCCCGTTTTTCGTTTTTCGAGGTGAGTGCCCCCAGAGTTAATGTAAGATCAGCTGAATCACAAAAACAATTCTGCATCCCTTGAGAAACAGGCTTTCAAAGAAAATTTTCTTGTTTGCCTGTACATTTGATAAGCGTGATCAGGAAAGAAAATAGAAGTCCTGCAAATCTTCTTCATGTTATTTTTTATATTCTTACCTCAACCTCAGTCCATCAGAAGTGGTGGGATTTCCCTGGTGGCGCAGTGGATAAGAATCCACCTGCCAATGCAGGGGACACGGGTTCGAGCCCTGGTCCGGGAGGATCCCACATGCCGCGGAGCAACTAAGTCCGTGCGCCATAACTACTGAGTCTGCGCTCTAGAGCGGGTGAGCCACAACTACTGAGCCCATGAGCCACAACTACTGAAGCCCATGCGCCTAGAGCCTCTGCTCCACAACAAGAGAAGCCACCGCAAGGAGAAGCCCACACACTGCAATGAAGAGTAGCCCCCCCTCGCTTCAACTAGAGAAAGACTGTTGCTCAGAAGCAAAGAACCAATGCAGCCAAAAATAAATAAAATTTTTGTTTAAAAAGTGATGCCACTTGGTCCTCTGTAAGGTAGCTCTCACTAACGTACACTTCTCATTAACAACTATTAGAACTTCACTCTTACCTGTAACTGAACATAAGATAGTAATCAATAATCCCACTGTAACGGTTTTCTATTTCAGTCTTTCTCTTTGGGCTTTACTCTTACACATGGAATTTAAATACATGAACACATATCCCTACACACCTGCCAAAGCCAGCTTTCCTTTATCATCTTCCTCCAAGAAGTGGAATGCTATATCCCGTAAACAAGGCTGGTAAGGGCATATCTGAGCCAACCTTTTCTTTGGCTGCCTTTCAAAAAGATGTTTAAAACAAGCTATGTTCTTGAACTGGAAAAAGGAATTACACATGATAACCTTAGAAAGCAGCTACTTGCTATGCCCAACTAATATCACTGCACAACACCGTGGCTCCGTGTGCAGCGTTGTCTTCAGTTACTGGCCAGAGCCATGCCACCAAAATGACTAAGTTGAGATGAAATTAACTGCAATGGGACATGACCATATTGAAATGTTGTACTGAGGGTGAGTATAAAGTTGGAATAACCATCGAACACTTAATGAGTATAGGATAATTATGAAAAGGATAGTGCAAAACTCTGATTTCTATGAAATAACAAGTGACTCCAGTTATGGGTCCTTAACCTCACTAACTGATTTCTTACAGTAGCACCTGCTCTGGCAATCACCTTTCCAGTCTTTTTTTTCAAGTTGAAATGCATAAATTTTTTTTTGCCTTTGCAGTCTTTTTTTTAAACTGAAGTATATTTGATTTAAAATATTAGTTTCAGATATATAGCACACTGATTCAGTATTTTGGCAGATTATACTCCATGATTTTATATTTTATAATTATACTCCATTATTTTCCAGTCTTAATGAATGAACTGTCCTGAGTCACTCACACCATTCCTCTACTCCCCAAACAATGACCACGTTTATAGGAGGGTGGCCTGTGTCGTTGAAACACTTATTTTTCTCTAGGCAGAGCTAACTAGAACCATTAACCACTGACACCATAACATCAGATTTAGCTAGCTAAACCAACCCAGTATTACCCCACTCCCCTCAACTTTTCTTTCACAACCTGTTAAAACAGATATAAGCCCAGATCCAAGCCAATGGGCATAAATGCAGCCGGAGCCTCAATGGAGGGGGTCCACAGATACACCATCTAACACAAAGTGACAACATGACCCAAAGAACACATACTTCTTTTGTTTTGCTTGCAGTTCACTCCTTCTGTGAGAAGAAAGCTTGCAAAGAATTTTGTGAGCCGAAGTGTTTTAAGCTAACTGCAAGGCTGCCAAGCGCTGTTATTGCAGAATTCATCTAAGAGTGTGGTGTCAGTGTTACTGTGGAATCTAGGAGGGATGGATTCTGTTAACTGCCCTCTCAAGTACTCCCACCACCACCAGATGTTAAGATAATGATCAGCACATCATGTTCTCCAAGGCATGAGCCCCACCAAAATCAGCAAGGGATTTCTCCCTATTTCAAACATGTTCAAATAGCGTGATCATAAGAGGTTACCTGCTTTCCTCGGCCATTGTAAGTACATGCTTCCTCCTGGTGGGATGTAACTGTGGTTGAGTCTACAGTGAAAAGTTGGCTCAGAGGAATCTCCTTGAGTAAAAGTGGCCCTTCTTCCCATGATGGCTGCTTCTTGCCCTGTATCCCAGGTGTCTGCAGCATCTTTTCTAATTCACCCATCACTAGGACTCGCCCTCTAAGAAACAAAACTCCTAATCACTTTGCACCTAATTCCCCATCTGCAATGTGGAGCAATAGTAATCCCTCCCAACTTTCACGAATAAAGAAGAGCTACAGGCTGCCCTTTTCATGGCATAGCAATGATTTCAGTAATAAGGATTCCTCTTTTACTTTCATGTTTTTAACGCATGCAACTCAAAATGCATAATGTCCTTGGGATGAATAAATTCCCCCAACATCTTAGGGAGACCCAGTATGTTTATACAGAAGAGAAGTTATTTACCCCATGACATACAATGAATTCATGGGGAAGCTCTTTAAAGATCTTTACCATTCTCTCTGTCCTACTTTCAAAGAGTGGCGAACGCATTGAATTGAACAAGCAGGCACTTATTCCACTGTTGGTCCTCTCCCTCATGTCTTTCCCGAAGCATGATTTGCATGCAGTTAGAATCAGATACCAACTCCAAAACTGAAAATCTGTCCAACAGCCAAAAATTAAATTCAGAGTTTTTATTTTTAAAAAACAACCCGCAAGATCTGTCTTCCCCTCCCCTTAAGAAATTCAGTGCCCAACACTTCCCTATAAATAGTTGTCAATAAACACAACTGCTGCAAATGTATTCAGTAAATGTTAAGGTCAAAGGCCTTCACTGTTTATTGCCTTGTAAACTCAAAGACAAGTGAATTTATTGCTTGAATGAGTTTCAGGGTATTGGCCTTCATAAAAGTTCTGAATCGCAGGTACAAAATGCCCCATCAACTCACACCAAAGCTATTCTGCACAGAACTGAGAGACTGCCCACCACTGGATTCATAATTCAAACACGTCTTGGAAAGTGTATTGTTTGCCATGTTGCATAGATCCCCAAGGATTAGTCCTGAACCTCACCTGTCATTATTACCAGAACTTGCTTCAACCTAACTATAAATTGCTGCTGCTTCTAAAACAATATCACGTATTAGCCGACCAATTTAAACTCTCCAAAATATAATACAAAAGATGTCAAGAATGGAAGAGTTTATCATTTCTCTCTAATCTTCACGTAGGCGGGATATCTATAATCTCCTTGATATAATATTTGTCAAATTTTAAAGAAAAGGACAATGTTACATGTCAGAGCACATCGGAATGTGTGGACTACTTCAGAAAATTAATTTTTTATATTATTCAAAATGTAATTTTTCTAACCTTTCCGTCATTTGGCAGCTTTACGTATCAATATGTATGCCTAGTAGAAGTGGCAAAAGGAGAGATCATAAGACAATTATTAAACATTGTTACTTTTAGAAATAAAAGAGTTATGGGAGAAGTTCACATTTATAGTTTTAAATAGTTGTATAATTATTTCATTGTTCTATGTTAATAATTTCCTTATGATATAGATATTTTAAAGTTAAATTTAGAGTTCCCTTGTGGCCTAGTGGTTAGGATTCTGGGCTTTCACTGCCATGGCCCGGGTTCAGTCCCTGGTCAGGGAACTGAGATCCCGCAAGCCATGTGGCACAGCTGGAAAATAAAAATAATAAAAATAAAGTTAAATTTATTTTTATAAATAAAGCCACCCCTGGGCTCCAGGACCCTTGGGCCTTACCATCTTAAGTGAGGACCAAAGCAATGTAATATACAAAGGCTATGGTATTAATACCAGAAATGCATCATGAAGTTTAAAATAAAATATCAAACTCAAACCACTAATGGTAAAATAAAATTATCCTAGACTTCTGATACTCTTCCTGCCATGACGGTTATCGCCTCCAAACAGTGTTGCAGAAATCATACCCTGTATAAACCTAAATTTAAGTAATATTAAATATCTCCCAACTGTCAAAATGTAAAGTATTAAAAAAAGTCACACATGCTAATCCCACTACAAAATGTAGGTTTGGGCTTAAATGCTGGGTTATGTCATTTTTTGACATTACCCAGGGAAAAGTTGAATTCTTAATCTATTTTCTCTCATGTGAAATAGTAGATTATATCACTTTTGTCCTTAATAAATTTGCTTCGTCCTAAACCACTCTCCAATTTTCTCCAAAGCACGGTCTTAATCAGGAGTTTTTCTATATATAAGATTGTAATAGCATAGTTGGAAGATATTAGGCTACATTTTTGCTATTTTTTTAATCAAATTAGCTGTACGAAAATTAAACATATTAGATGACTTATAAACTGTCATATGCAAAAAAGAAATAGATTCTTTAAGAAGTGTGTATTAAATATCTACCCTGCATTACTGAGATGATTAAGACAGGAACCCTGCTCTCAAGGAATTGAGAGATCACTGGGTTGGGGGGGGAGTCTGGTGTATAAATAGATGATTATAATGCAACATGGCAACAATAGAGATACTTCAAGTAACTGGAGAGTTTACAGGTGAGAAGGCAAGGCAGGAAGTGATAACTCTGCCTGTACATCTTTTTTGTTCTTTTTAAAATACTTATACCTCATCCATATAATGAGTGAAACATTATATAATGAACTGAAATTCAAATTATTTTCATGGAAAAAGATTCTCTGTTCACCTATGACAAGATGAAAATAATAGACATGTCTACAAGACATGTTTATAAGTCTGAGTCTCTACACAAACTGAAATGGATCATCTTTTAGAAGAAAGTATCTTCTGGAAGGCAGAATGAAAATTCTACTACTTCTGTTACTCCTAAAAATTTTTATGAGTTGGGCATTGATTCCAGAGATATGAAATCTTACATTCACACACAACCTGTACAGAAATGTTCAGAGATGCTTTATTCATAATAGCCAAAAACTGGAAAAACTCAGATGTTCTTCAACGAGTGAACAGTTAAACAATACCATGGAATATGACTCAGCAATGAAAAGGAGCCAACTATTGACACACACAACAACTTGGAGGAATCTCCAGGGAATTATGCTGAGTGGGAAAACGCAGTCATAAAAGGTTACGTACTGTATGATTCCATTTATATGACATTTTTGAAATGACAAAATTGTAGAAATGGAGGACAGATTAATGGTTGCCAGGGGATAGGGAAGGGAACAGGGTGGGAAGGAGGCAGGCATGGCTCTAAAAGAGCAACACAAGGGATGCTGGTGGTGATGGAGCTCTCCAGTGTCTTGATTGTGGTGGTGGATACATGAACCTACACAAGTGATAAAGCTGTAGAGAACTAAATACATGCACACACGCATGCTTGCACATACAAGTACAAGTAAAAACTGGGGAAATCTGAACAAGATCCGTGGGTGGTATCAGTGTCAATATCCTGGCGGTGATATTACACTAGGGTCTTCCAAAGTGTTACTACTGGGGGAAACTGGGCAAGGTGCACACCAGCTCTCTCCGTGCTATTTCTTACAGCTGCATGTGAATCTCCAATTATCTCAGCAAAAACTTTTAAATTTTTGAAAAACAGTTTAAATGAAAACTACATGTTTGTGATATATTATTAAATGATATGGGCACAATGTGAGCCCCTTCACTATCACACAGCACGTTAACATAAAAAGAAGCGCACCAACTATGATCTCTCTAGTCTCCTTAAAAGCATACCTGCACAGAGCTGGATTCCTCAAGGACACAACGACCCTACCTTATGGTATGTACAAACTGTGTCTGAATACCACTGGTAAATCTGACTTTGATTTTTCTAAGCAGCTTCTGAGAGACTATTCCTCATTGATGAATCTTGCTGGAGGGCAGTGAAGAAGGTGAATTCAATTTCCAATCCATTTCGATAGCCAGTATACTAGATAAAGGAATCCTCATTAACTAATTTACCGCCTGGTATGTTCTAGCTTTCCATCTTCACAAGGACGCTAAACCTAAGAAGTTGCAGGACATAAAGGCATCAACTGAACTAATGTGACTTACATCTAGAAATATGTTAATTATCTGATGCTGAAAACACAGAAGGGATTAGGGGGATTCTGAGGCAGTTTGCTGAAACCTTCCTTCGTGCCTGGTCCACGAGGGGGCGGATCACATTCTGACACTAGTAAAGGCCTTCTCTCGTCCCCTCAGGCTCTTGGGGATCTAAGGCACGTTTGATAAAGATTGTCCTTATGATCAAGGCATTGATTATACCTGTGTCTTTCAGCACAGGTAGGAATGTATTTCAGATAAGACAATTCAGCATTTGAAAAGTGATCCATAGTCTCTCAAGTAAAAAACGTTTCTACAGAAACACTCTTTAGAATAAAGCTCCCTAAGAAGCGGAAAGCCTTTAATGTATAGAGCCTCTTATTCACTCTAAAAGTCCATGAAGAATCATGCTGTGCTGATCATTTACGGACACAACCAAAAACAGGTATGTTTGTCTATGAAACAAGGGAGGAAAGATGGGACAAAAAAATTGCCATGAATAAAAGGCTACAATTCCAGCCTTTCTACTATGGCCTGCAAGATGAAGGGGCCTTTGTTTATATGTTGTGTGTATGAGGAAGGGGAAAGCACAGTTTAGAACCGGAAGGTGATTAAGTGTCTTTGGGTGCATGACTCAACTTGAACTTGTTTCCTATGCATCAGAATGGAAATCATGATTCCTCCTTTACCAAATTCACCAGACTGTTATGAGACTCCAATGAGAAGATATATACAAAGGCTTTACATCGTTAAAGCACTGTACAAAGATAAGGGATTATTATTAATAGTCTAAAGAGGAGACATCTACTATTAAAAAATCAACAGAGAATACTCCCTAACTTAAAGTATGCTTCTAAATCAAAACATTACCTGAATATTTGTTGATAAGAAGAAAAAAATGCCAAAAGACTACTTAATTGTTGAACAAATTTTCTTTGATAACTCATGATTGACCTAGAATTCTACCAGGTGCAATAGGTGATAAGGAAAAAAATATCTAGGATAATCATGCAACAACTTGGTCTAATGAAAATTAATAGTCAAAGTGAGATTTCTGAAAGGATACCTGTATAATTCATTGATCAAGTTGTTTCTATCTGATTGTTTGGATATCCCACCATCTGCTTTTTTTTTTTTCAATGAAGCTATAAGATTGCCAGAGCTGATGGTCCCATTGTACATGTAAGAAAAGTGGAGACCAAAGGGAATCAAGTCTCACAAGTTTAATACACACCGACTGATTTCACATAATTAATGCCAGCACACCTGATGCGAGGAAACATCCAACAGGGATGGCACATCGATGGGGAGCCCAGGATCTCTGCCAGCTTCAGAAAAGAGGCAGAGATAAAAGCACTTCTCTGGACTCATTTGAATTCCTTGCAAATTCAGGCCAAATCTTCAAATCCACCCAAGTTCTTGGCTGAACACGGTGACTGGGCAACACTGCCTTCCAGTGGCAACAATATGTTTTAAGAATCAGAAACCACAGAGAGTATATAGTATTTCAACTAGGTAGTGTCTGTTTACTCTTAGACCCAAAGAAACACCAAAAGATTCTTTTCAAAGCTTTGGTGCAGGCACTAATTAAAATTCCACCATCAGTAATACTTTTTCTCAGTACTACTTGTTGAAAAAATTTAGAACACCTACCTCCCTTTTGTAGATGAATCCCACTCAGAGCAATTATGTTATTCAAATAAAGTCACAGGATAACTCTGAACTGACTTGAGTGTGGTAATCCTGTATGTCATCATCAAAAGCATACTCAGTAGCCAGTGGTTCCAGACACAGAACAATCAAAGTGATGCTTTGCAAAGTGGTTGTTCAAAGGTGCTTATGAACTTATGAAAATTCCAAATTTTCCTTGTTTGAAACCAGTCCACCCATTCATTCCTTATACTTCTCTTAAATTCCCCAAAACACCTACTGCAGGATTAAGGATATTTTGGATCCTTGAGAAATAATTATTGTATTGCACTTTTTTAAAGTCTGTGCTAACTAGGAAGTGTCATTCTCACTTTGTCTCCTAGCCCAAATTTACCTTCTCTAGTTATCCCCACTCTGAATCCTCCATACCTGCTGGCCCGTCTGAAACCTCTCAGTGAGTTGATGGGATTTATCCTCATTATTTTTATCTATGGCTTAATTGTCACCTTCCCTGTCTGTCTCACTGCAGGGCTTCTGTCTCTTGGAATCCACATCTCTAGTTCTAGCATTCTTTCTTCCTAAGTTGTTGTTGCCACATAAATTGCTCCAGAATTTATGTTTCCAAGGGATCTGAGCAGGTTATACCAAAAGAAACCAAGGTATCTCCCAAAAGGCCTGCCCATTTAGGGGTAATTAGAAGAGTAATGCCAACACTGTAAAGGTTTCATATACCTGAAGGCATCAAAGCACTTCTTGAAAGTGTTCTCACTGATAAATTCCACATCCTTGAGAGACAGTTGAGTAGCCTAATATCATATCAACCAGAGGAGGCAACCGACACAGACAGAAGTTTCATAAATGTCTCATATGAGAGGATTGGTCAAATGCAGTAAGTCATTCTGTGGCATACTATGCAATTATTAAAATAATGATTTGGATAAATGTTTATTGAGATAGAAAGATGGTGGCAACCATATACCCGTAAGGAGACAAAGAGGCAGGTTACCAGATTTAATATAAAATATGATGCTTTAGTGTGTGTGTGTGTGTGTGTGTGTGTGTGTGTGTGTGTGTGTGTATACAGAGACACCACCGATCTAAAACTGCCCCCCCAATAGAGACGCAGACATAGAGAATGGACGTGTGGGTACAGGGCAGGAAGGGGAGGGTGGGACGTCCTGGGAGAGCAACCAAAGCAAAACAAGATTAAGTAAAACATCTAGGATTATACTGCTAGTATTTGGCAGAGGATTCAAATAGGCTACCAAAAATATGTTTAGAATGCTGTGTGTGTGTGTGTGTGTGTGTGTGTGTGTGTGTGTGTATACAGAGACACCACCGATCTAAAACTGCCCCCCCAATAGAGACGCAGACATAGAGAATGGACGTGTGGGTACAGGGCAGGAAGGGGAGGGTGGGACGTCCTGGGAGATTAGGATTGACATGTATACACTACCATGCATAAAATAGATAGCTAGTGGGAACATGCTATAAAGCACAGGAAGCTCAGCTTGGTGCTCTGTAATGACCTAGATGGGTGGGATGGGGGGGTGGGGAGGGAGGTCCAAGAGGGAGGGGACATATATATACATATAGCTGATTCACTTCATTGTACAGCAGAAACTAACACATTGTAAAGCAATTATACTCCAATAAAAACATAATAATAAAATAAAATAATAAAAAATAAAACTGCCCCCTCCACACACAGAAAATCCCCATGAGCCCTCCCCCCTCCTCCCTCTTTTCTCCCAAATAAACAAAAAAATCTAAATAAAATCAGTTCTTGGATTTTTTAAAAAGGCTTTTTAGACAAGTCCTCTAGTTGTGTGCTGGTAAATGTTTAACCACTGGTTCCCCAGGAGGAAGGTCCTGATTTGTGGCATTTACCAATTTCCATAGTGTAAATAGTCTCAGTATGATCATTTTTAAGCTACCAACTTGATTTTACTGAACGTGGTGCTGGGGAAGAGATGCTCAGAATAGGCTCAACTGCTCTGGCAAAGCCACGTGGCCAGCTTCAGCAACCCACTGCCCATGCCCCACTTGCAAACATACTATAATCTGTAGGCCACTCTTATACAGAATAAACAACAGAATGCATGTTTTAAGTGGTTTTGTTTCTCTCTTGTTATCAATCTATATTTTCTGCCGTTTAAAGAAAGAGCATGTTTCCTGTGTTGGTTTTTACTTATTTAAATTTAAAAAGAAATTGTGTCTCTTTCATTACCTTGAAGTGGAGAAGATCTTTGTAACCATGACATAAAACTTAGAAGCCATAAATAAATTTGATCAATTTCACTGCATAAAAATCAAACAAAGACCTAACTAACCAACAAGGACCTACTGTATAGCACAGGGAACTCTCCTCAATATTATGTAACAACCTAAATGGGAAAAGAAATTCAAAGAGAATAGATACATATATATGCATAACTGGATCACTTTGCTGTACACCTGAAACTAACACAACATTGTTAATCAACTATACTCTGATATAAAATAAAGAGTTAAAAAAATAACCTTTTGTGTGGCAAAAAAAAAAGCTTTTATAAGGAAAGCTGAAATAGAAATGACAAACTAGAAAAAAATATGTGCAGTTTGTTTCTCAGAAACTCCAACATACAGTCATTTCCCAACTGAAAACCTGATAGAAAAATAAGTAATGATTTGAACAGTTCAAGAAGAAAGGAAGGAAAAATATGGCTCCCAGATAGATTCCCCATCCACCTACTCATCAACAAGAGAAATGCAACTTAAAATTTAACGCGGAGTTACCATTTACTTAACCTGCCAGATTGGTAACGTTGCAAACAGTTTGAATGTACATTCTGTGATGGGAGTTTAAATTGGTACACATTCTCTGAGTGTGGTAGCCTGAATAATGACCCACAAAGATGGTCACATGCCAACCTGCAACTTGTGAATATGTTACCTTACATGGCAAAAGGGACTTTGCAGATGTGATTAAAGTCATGGATCTTGAAATGGGAGGTTATCCTGGATTATCCAAACTGGCTTAATATAATCACAAGAGTCCTTATAAAAGGGAAGCAGGAGAATCAGAGTCAGAGAAGATGTGCTATTGGAAGCAGAGGTCAAAGAAGGAGATTTGAAGATTCTACACTTCTGGCCTTGAAGATGGAGGAAGAGGTCACAAGCCAAGGAATGCAGACAGCCTCTAGAATTGAAAGAGGCAAGGAAATGAACTCTTCTTGTAGAGCCTTCAGAACGAACACAGCCCTGCTGACACCCTGATTTTAAGACTTCTGGGGACTTCCCTGGTGGCACAGTAGTTAAGAATCCGCCTTCCAATGCAGGGGACACGGGTTCGAGCCCTGGTCCGGGAAGATCCCACATGCCGCAGAGCAACTAAGCCCGTGCGCCACAACTACTGAAGCCCGTGCACCTAGAGCCCGTGCTCCACAACAAAGAGTAGCCCCAGCTCGCTGCAACTAGAGAAAGCCCGCGCGCAGCAATGAAGACCCAAAGCAGCCAAAAATAAATTAATTAATTCATTAATTTAAAAAAAAAAAAAAAAAAAAAGACTTCTGACGTCCAGAACTGTAAGATAACAATTCTGTGTTGTTTTACGCCACCACCTTGGTGGTCATGGGTTACAGCGGTAATAGGAAACTAATAGAGAAATTTGGCAAACTATAAATGTATACACTCTTTGGCTCAACAAACCACATCTAGGAATTTAACTGAAGATACATTCACATACGTGCAAAATGATGCATGGTCCGTATTGTTGTTTGTAACAGCAAACAACTAGAATTCATGTAAATGTCCAACAAAAGGAGGTTGATTAAATAATATGATAAAGCCACACAATGTAATATTATGCAGCCATAAAAAATGAATAAGAAAGGTCTTTATGTCATGATACTACAAGATCTCTAAGTTATAGTAAATTTAAAAAGGAGGATGCTTTCAGTATAACAAGTACAGTGGGTACAGTATGCCAACAATTATATAGAAATGGGGAGGAGGGAAGACATATACTAATTTGCATATATACACATAAATATGTCTGGAAGACTAAATAATTAATAGTATTTGTTGCCAGTGGGGAACGGAACTGGATGGCTGGACATTAGAAGGGAACAGGAGACTTCTTACTATATACATTTTATGTTTTGTTGAAATCAGTATATGTAATATGAATAGATACTACTTATTCAAAAATTTAAATAAAAACAGAAAGAGCATAAATTAAACAAGGAAGAGATTTTGCAGCTTGACCAGGTCACCAACCAATTCAGTAAAGATGCCATTACAATCAGTGGGTCTCTGAAGAAACTTCTGTTATTTTTGAGGTAGGCAATGCCATGAATTCCAATCATTCTAGAACCTTTGGGGGTGGATTCATGGCATTCTCTGTGACGTAAGGAGCAGGATGAGAGAGGGATTTCATAATCAGGTGGGATGTGAATGGAGCCCGCGGTGAGCTATAACAGAGGTAACCTTACCTTGTCTCCAAATGAGGATCTATATTTGCTTTAAGCCATGGGCGAGAATTCTTTAGAAGTCCTTACAGAAACCTTATGCAGTCTCAGAAACCCTGTCGAGTAGGGTTGCCAGATTCAACAAGTAAAACTACAGGACACCCAGTGTAAATTTGAGTTTCAGATAAACAACAGTTAAATATTAAGATTTTTTAATAGGAGAAATATTTTTAAATTTTTAATCATTTGCCGTTTCTCTGAAATTCAGATTTAACTGGGCATCCTGTAATTTATTTGACAACCCTACCTCTAAACTTCCTTAGAGGCCCCATGATGGCCATGGACCAGCAGGTGAGGACAGACGGGCGCATGACGTGGATGCAGCCCCCTCTCCCGGCCACCGCCACTCACCCTTTCATAGACACAGCACACACCCTTCTGACAGGAAGGCACAGAGAGCTGAACAGGTTTGCATGGTAAGGCGTCGCTTCACCCAGGCAGCGTTACTGGCCAAGGACAAAGGTACGTGGCTCCAAGTTAAAGTAAGTCTCTGCTCATTTCTGGCCCTGGAAGTTCCTGAAGGTAATGTGTGGAATGCTCTAGAAGAAGTTTGGAATGGGGGTGGGGAGTGTCAGGCAACCTAGAGAAATGTTCTCCCAGCCCAGGTAATAAACGTATTCCTTTCCCCCAAAATACCGTTAAAGATGCTTTAAAAAAAAACACCTTAAAAAAAAAAAAAACCCTTTAAGCTGACCTCCTGCCAAAGTACACATCAATTATACAGCTTCAGTCAGGCGGATGCTCGAGGAAAGGGGGATAATGTTACACCCAGCTGGGCACTTTGTAGTTAGCACAAATGTAATATAAAGCACAGCAGAGTTCGTCAAGTGTCTGTCTGGATTTTCAGTTTTCATTAGTGCTATAATTAAAACCACATTTTCAGCTCTATTACCTGTAACAAGAAAGGAATGAGAAATGAGATTGTCAAGGTCAGGCTTTTCCAGCTATTTATACTGAGGATCTGCAGGCCACAAGTTGTTGGATTTGGTGTAAACCAGAGCGATGGCTGAATGTCGCACAAGGACCCATCCTGTGTGGCTTGAAAGGCACACTGATGAGGTCACTTCCTTTGAATGGCCACGGGGCCGTGTATGTCCACAGCGCATGAGAGCCTGGAGGGTGGGCGGGTGGGTGAATCCACTCTTGGCCACAGCCACCGGCCCCTGGATGGGTCTCTATCCCTTTGAGACCTGGTCACGCAACCTAAAACAGCCCCAAAGGCAGTCCTCGGACACTCTTGTTGAGGGCAAGAATCCTAAAAATCTAAGGCCATCTTCTTCTCACCTCGACTGTAAAGGTGCAAGAGGGCTGGATGGGAATGTAAATGTTAACCCTACCGCCCCAGTCCCGCCCCAACCTGTGCACACGCTCCACAGGGGCCACACTCTGCAGCAAATCCTGTTGGCCTGGCCTTCAAAACAGACCTAGAATCAGGTCACTTCTCACCACCACCTGGTCCATGGCGCCACCAACTCTTCCCTGAATTCCAGCAAGAGTCTCCCTCCTAAACCCGCGGTGGGGTGGGGGGATGGTGGTGTGCTGAATTGGGCGATTGGGATTGACATGTATACACTGATGTGTATAAAATGGATGACTAATAAGAACCTGCTGTATAAAAAAACAAAAACAAAACAAAACAAAAAGTCTCCCTCCTTCTGCTTCACACTCCCTGCGATGGTCTGAAAGTCTGTGTCCCCCCAAAATCCATATGTTGAAATACTGACCCCTAAGGTGATGGTATTTGGAGGTGGGGCATTTAGGAGGTGATAAGGTCATGAAGGCAGAGCCCTCATGAATGGGATTAGTGCTCTTATAAGAGAGGCCCCAGAGAGCTCCCTCGCCCCTTCCACCATGTGAGGACACAGTGAGAAGTCGGCCATCTATGAACGAGAAGGTGGGTCTCCCCAGATACCAAATCTGCCAGTGCCTGGATGTCGGACTTTCCAGCCTCCAGAACTGCGAGAAATAAATTTCTGTTGTCTACCAGCCACCCGGTCTGGTGGTACTTTGTTATATAAGCCCAAATGGACGAAGACACTCCTCCCACACCCCAGTGCAAACACACACCTCCTAGGAGCAGTCAGACCACGTCACTCCTGGACACAAAACCGTCCCGTGGTTTCCTGCTCACTCAGAGAAGAAGATGGAGCCCTCGCTGTGGCCCTCAAGGCCCCACTCCTCCTGGCCTTCTCCTACTTCTCCCCCTGCACCACCCACTACTCTCTCCCCTTTCATTCTATTCCAGGCACACTCCTTCCTCAGGGCCTTTGCACTGGCTGTTCTCTCTGCCCGGAGTTCTCTTCCTGTTATCTGCGTGACTTGCTCTTTATTCAAAAGGTAACTTTTCTTCCAGTGAGGGCTTCCCTGACCACTCTACTCCATAATGCAAACCACCAGCCTCCCACTCGCACTGCCAACCATGGCATTCCCTATTTTTTGTCTCACCTTTATTTTCCTCCTCGGCACTTATCACCAGATGGCCTATGACACTTTTTAAATCTATTTGTTTTCTTTAAACGTCTGTCTCTCTTCACTTCCCAGAATGTAAGTTTCTTGAGAATAGCAATTTTTGTCCGCCTTTGTTCACTGCTGTTTCCTCAGAATTAGAAAGAGCCTGGCACAAAATAAACATTCAACAAATGTTTGTTGAATGAATATATGAATGCAATCCAGAGATGGCTCAAGCCAGCACCAAGTGAGTCCTCTTTGGGTGAGTGATTACTAGGTTCCTGAGGCCCACCCAGCTAAAAAAGTGGGCCTTTTTTTTAGAGTCACTAAAAAGTGGGGTGCTCACATACCCCCTGCCCAACCAAAAGATGGGTCTCAGGCAAATGCTTGTTCTCTGGACAAACCACACATTCTTAACCACAAGCACTTCCCTTGGGGAGCCGACTGGTAGTAATTTACAGTAGATGGGAGCTGGACTCCCCTCGCCAAATGAGAAATAGAAAGTTCTCCAGCAATACTGCCCTCTTTGCATTCCAGCCTAGCCCAGGTTGGACCCAAGCATCAAGTACGGGCTTTGATGGTTAATTTTATGTGATAACTTGCCTGGGCCACAGGGCTCAGACATGTGGTCAAACATTATTCTAAATATTTCTGTGAGGGTATTTTGGATGTGATTAACATTTAAATTGGTGGACTTTGAATAAAGCAGATTACTCTACCTGTGGTAATGTGGGTGGGCCTCATCCAATCAGTTGAAGACCTGACTAGAACAGAAGACTGACTTTCCCTGAGCAAGATGGAATTTTGCACAGATGGCATTCAGACTTGAGCTACTATCTGGCTCATGCCTGGGTCTCCAGCCAACCAGCCCACTCTGCATATTAAAAAACAAAACAACCCTCTCTCCCTTTCTCTCAATCTCTCTCTCCATGTATATATATGGAGAGAACCCTGACTCATATACTGCCTAAGCTGTTCAGAGGCAGTTCTCCTGAGGATCAACCCTCCTGCAGGAAACCACACTCTTCCAAGTGCCAGCTGCTCTGGAAGCATGAACTGCTGTCCCTGACAGGAATCCTTCCCTCCATCCATGCACAATAGCTAACACAGCCCAAGGCATTCCAAACAACACTAGCTGGTCACATCCCTAGCCGAGAGGGCAGCAGAGAATCCCATTTAATAAAGACTGCTGCTCTGCTGCTCTGCTGCTCTGCTAAGAACTGCAAGGAATATTTCTTTATTTATGGTATTGTTGTTGTGAACAATCTTAACAATGCAATAATATTCACATTTCATGCAAACATTACACTGAACTTTGAGCAAACACATAGCTGTAACCTAAGAAGCTGAACAGAGAGTAAAGCGGTGAAGAAAGTGGGCCCTGGAGTCTCACTGCAAGACTCACTGCAAGCCGGCCAAGAGCCGGCTGGGTAAAATGTGTCTACTCCCTAGGCCTCAGTGCTCCCATCTTCAAAATGGGATGATAATAGCAATACCTATCTCACAAGGTTGTCATAAGACCATTGAAATAAGGGGAAAAAAATGCAAATAGCACACGCATTTCCATGCCTGGCCCCGTGACCCATGCTTCGTGAATGTTACTGTTATTATTGCTCTGGCATGATCCCAACCCTCAGAATCTTCTAGAAGCCCAGTGTGGCACTTTGTTGAATGGGATTAAATCAGTTATGACCTGTGGGTTGCAAGTGAAGAACAGAAAATACTTGGGGAAGACCTGGAGCCTCAAAGAGCTGCTCCTGGAAATGTAATGAGTAAAAAGATTTGCACAAAAGTGTAAGAGCTGTGGACTAGAAGACCTCTTAGAGGTCATCCTGCCCCAGGAGGACTCTCTTCTGCAAGAGTCCCAGGGGTGATCACACCACCACATTGATTCACTCCCACAACAAGAGGCTGAGCTCACTGCATTGCTAGGCTGACTGCATAGGAAAAAAACTCTACTCATATTCATGGAGCCTGAGAATATATGATAAACAAGGAAACAAATGAATGTGGGCCACATATATACAAGGGAATATTACTCAGCCATAAAAAGGAACGAAATTGAGTTATTTGCAGTGAGGTGGATGGACCTAGAGTCTGTCATACAGAGTGAAGTAAGTCAGAAAGAGAAAAACAAATACCATATGCTAACACATATATATGGAATTTTAAAAAGCAGTACTGATAAACCTAGGGGCAGGGCAGGAATAAAGGTGCAGACATAGAAAACAGACTTAAGGGCATGGGGGGGAAGGGGAAGATGGGATGAAGTGAGAGAGTAGCATAGACATATATATACCACCAAATGTAAAATGGGTGGCTAGTGGGAAGTTGCCGCATAGCACAAGATCAACTCAATGCTTTGTGACCACCTAGAGGGGTGGGATAGAGAGGGTGGGAAAGAGGCTCAAGAGGGAGGGGATATGGGGATAACAACGTATACATATAGCTTTGTTGTACAGCAGAAACTAACACAACATTGTGAAGCATTTATACTCCAATAAAGATGGGAAAACAAAATATGCATATGTGCCAGAAAGGAAACAAACAGGGTGCTTTAACAGTTCAAACGAAGTGGGTGTGAAATGTCCAGAGTAGGCAAATCCATAGGGACAGTAGGTAGATTAGTGAATATGAGGGGCTGGGAGGAATGGGGGTGAGGAGTGACTTCCTAATGGTATGCGATTTCTTCTTAGGGTAATGGAAACGTTCTGAAGTTAGGTAGTTATGACAATTGTACAATCTTGTGAATAGACTAAAACCTACTGGATTGTACACTTTAAATGGTGAATTCTACACTATGTAAACTGTTATGTGAATCATAATGCAATTCAAATTTTTCTAATAAAAAAAAAAGCTGGGTGTGGAAGGACTTATTTTAGGTAGGGCAGACAAAGAAGAAAACCTCTCTGAGGAATTTATATGAAGCAAGGGACTGAGAAGTGGAAAGAAGCCAGCCATGGGAAGACGGGTGGATGGGCTCAATGAGCAGATAGAGCAGCAATTGAGGAGGACATTGAGTGTGGACCACTGAGCATGGTACATAAACTGTCCCAGATTCTGCCTGGGCAGCAGGGAAGGAAAAGAGAGAGAGAGAGAGAGAGAGAGAGAGAGAGAGAGAGAGAAGGTTGACAAGTCGAAAGAGGCTATATCCTACAAGGCCTTGGTCAGCACAGTAAGAAGGGGGTCGGGGGGGTTCATTCCAAACGAGATCAAAAACCACTAAAGGTTTTTATGCAAAGAGTGTCCTGCTCTAGTTGCCATTTTTGGAAGATCACCTATAGCTCCCTGCACACACAGTATCAGTTATCCAGGGGCAGGACCAACACAAGGTATAATATATTAAAGAGGAGAATTCTCACTGGGCAGGGCTGGTGCACTTTTAACAAAACTGTAACCAAAGGATACAAATTAGATGAGTTTATTCGTAAGAAGAAAGAAGTTAGAGAGGTAATATGAAAATTAAATGCACCTTATATCCTTTCCCATAAAATAATCTAGTAATAAAAGGTTACTCTCTTCCCACCACCTCACTGCTGCTTCTAGCAGCACTGGCAGTGCTATTATTAAGACATGAGCGCCCCCTACAGTTATGAGCCTAGATTGCATTTTACTATTGAACGGACTAAGCTTGGAAAAATGTCTTCTTTTATTAATAGTGTGACTGAAAGATTACCATCCCCAAAGCCCATACCACCCGTGATAAGCTAGCTCCTCCAACATTTTCCTGAAAGTGAAAAATATAAAAAGGAAGTGAAATTGGCAGCTTTCTTGGACAGTCATAGTGTAAACAGAGATTCGACTCTCTGCCCTTTGGGGTAATAAGCTCCCTCCACAGACCAAAAGGAGGGTTTGTGTGTGTGTGTGTGTGTGTGTGTGTACACATATACACATATATTCTCACTGCCAACATTCCATCTCATTATGTAATTGCAAGGACAGAACATGTGTTTGAATGATCGTCTCGTGTTCATCAAAATACTTGGTAGCAAGTCAATGAAAAGTACTTGCCATAAAACAACAGATCAAGGAGGTAAGGGACTGACTTCCCCTGGCCAGTGACAGTGGCAGGAGGCCAAGGGGAGAGCTGGCAACCACCAGTTGAACATGGTATGGACATGTTTGAAAATGCAATGGAAGTCTGAGAGGGTGGCCTTGAGTGGGAAAGTGGAGAAATGAGTGGAGAACAAAGATCTGTGTAAGGTGGTAAAAAATAATACCCAGGGAATTCCCTGGTGGTCCAGTGGTTAGGACTCGGCACTTTCACTGCCGGGTTCGATCCCTGGTTGGGGAACTAAGATCCCACAAGCCGTGCGGCCATAAAAAATACATATAAAATTTTTTTTGAATTTTTTAAAAATAAGAATATCCAAGGAAGGGATTTTTAAAAAAAAAAAACACACACCCAGAGAGAGGCACCATGCAACAGCTGGAGAGGGCGTGAGGAGAGGCTCTCTGTCCAGATTAACGCTGTTCAACCGGGACTGAGCAACATGGAAAGTGGGAAATCAGAATTTGTAAAAGGCTTTGATTGCTGCCTCCACGGTCTACTCCTCACCCCCAATATTCTTAGGCAAAGTTTATTCAGGAAGGAGAAAGAACGGGGAGATGTACTGGGCATCTAAACAGGGCATATGCGAGTTCAGAACCCAACTCAGTTTATAAAGCTTCCAGGGCACGGTAAGTACCAAGAAAGAAAGGGGGAGATGTCCCTAGGAGCCGGTAGAGACGTGGGCAAGGGGGCAGAAAAACAGACCCCTTCCCAGCGCTGCTTTCCGCTGACCAGCACGGCCTTTAAAAAATGAAATCTGTTCCCTAGACAAAATAGAGTCAAACATTCCTGCGCGCTCCAACCTTTAAGCAGATTTAAATATTGGCCTGTCTTCTCCGTGTTTGTTTTGGTTCCCTCAGCCCACACTGGAGTCCACGGGCTCTTTCCCTCACTCATCATCTTGCCTCCCGCTGGTTTGGCAGAGAATGGAGTAATAATTCAGCAAGCTGTTCGGGGCTTCTCATCCCGGGTTTTCACAGCCCCACATTCCAGTGGCGCTCGGCTCCCCGGCCAGCAAGCCGCGGGGAGGGACCTTGCTGCAGTGCGCTCTCCTGACGAAGTGAAAGCAGTTTGGGAAGCAGAGGAAGGAAAGCGCTTAAAAAGGACATCAATTTCTCCTTATCGGCTCTCACAATTTCTTAGGAAGCTGGACTGTCTGTAGCTTATACTTCCATTGCCCCAGTGGGGAGGGGGTCAGAAGCAGCTTTTAAAAATATATACAATCATATCTCAATAAAGCTGGGGGGGAAAAAAAGTGAAGATCATGTAGAGGCTGGTTGATAGATGGCTTAAAAATAAATGACTGATTTTCTTTTCCTGAGAGCAACGTGCCATGGCCTTTGGAGTGCTTCTTTCCTGTCCTTGCGTTTGCTTCTGTTTGAGCTAAAAGAGCCTGCTGGAGTGCCACCTTTTGGTTTATCACCCAGCACATCCTTCTCCCTTGGAGGACGCAGGAGCCTGATATTCATCGCCATTGGAGGATGTGTTTGTACCCAGAACTCTCCAGAATAAAAAGGTTTCCAAGTGCTTCACTATAGTGATTTAGTCACAAATGAATTTTGACATGTGAGAAAAACATGAGTATTTTGGAAGAAAAGGCGATCCTCCCCCCACCCCCCATTAAAACAGAAAGAAGCAGCATCTGAGCTCTGTAATACACTATCCAAAATCAACGTAATACCATTTTAACAAATAAGGGCCTAAATCAAGCTCGGCAGGGGCCTCTGGTCTGGTGATTTCTTGGAGAGGACTTAGTATCATAAAAAAAGCTTTTTCCCAATGTAATGTGGATTTTTTTTAAATGGACTTTTTTTTAATGGTTTATTTGGTTTTGGTGCTGGAAAACAGACCAGGGACTCAGCTCTTTGCACAGGGCTAAGTTTGGAACTTTTGCATAATGAATGCAATAAGAGAACCATGACTGCCTGAAAATCGTGAAGAACAGGAAAGTAGGATGATCAAGAGAAGGGCTGCACCAATGTTCACTGCAGTACTATTTACAATAGCCGGGTCATGGAAGCAACCTAAATGCCCATCGACAGACGAATGGATAAAGAAGTTGTGGTACATATATACAATGGCATATTACTCAGCCATAAAAAGGAACAATATTGGGTCATTTGTTGAGATGTGGATGGACCTAGAGACTGTCATACAGAGTGAAGTAAGTCAGAAAGAGAAAAACAAATATCGTATATTAATGCATGTATGTAGAACCTAGAAAAATGGTACAGATAAACCAGTTTGCAGGGCAGAAGTTGAGACACAGATGTAGAGAACAAACGTATGGACACCAAGGGGGGAAAGCGGCAGGGGGGTGGGGAGGGTGGTGTGATGAATTGGGCGATTGGGATTGATATGTATACACTGATGTGTATACAATGGATGACTAATAAGAACCTGCTGTATAAAAAAGTAAATAAAATAAAATTTTTTAAAAAACTAATACTAAACTTTCTTTGGGTTATTTATGTGGAAATACGTTAATATAAATGTTTCAGACATTAAATGAAATTCCTAAAAATCTTATATGTTCTGGTATAATGTTATATCATAATTCTAGTTATTACTTTAAAATGTGTATCTCAGAAATAACTAAATTTCCTTGTCAATTGCATTATTATGAACGTTCATCAAATCTTTAACCGTGGTCATTTTCAAGTCTTTTGTCATTTACAGACAGTTCTGGGTGTACTCTGATGCTTTTGCATAAATCTTCCTATAAAAGGGTTTCATCTTCAAGGAATTCATGGAAAAGACTCTGACAAGTACAGGTTTCTGGTAACTGACTGTACTGCTGAACTGAATGAATAAGCATTTTCAGAACTCTAATGGAAAACTGATGAATTCATAAAAGTGCTAACAAAAGATCAAGATTTAAAAAATTAATTACATGGGATTGAGTGAACTGATGAGGATGATTATAATTTTTGTGACTTTCTGTTTGAATAAAAAAAAAAAAAAAAAGAGAGAAGGGCTGCAGCCAGTACTCAGGAAGGCGGCCAATTCTCTAAAAATCACTCTGACAGTAATTAACTGGCTAAAAGCCAATGGTACAGGATTATAGTAAACATTGATAGACACTAACCGTAACTACAGAATTGTGAACGGTAAAAAAAATAATATGGTTAACAATCCTAAAAATGTTAGAATGGGCAAAATAAGAATGAATAAGGAAGCCACAAGGAAAACCTTATCACATATAATATTTTGACTACTAATTCCTAGCAATAACACTTACAATGATACAGTATTATCAAATTGACCAATAAATCTTTGAAACTACTAAAAAGGTTTACTGAACAGGAAAGGTGACTGAATAGGAAATATTTTTATGTGTAATATATAGAGAGAGAGAAAAAGAGAAAAAGTGAGAGAGGGGGGTCACAGGAAGACTACCCACTGTGGGTAAGTTGATAAAGTTAAGCCCATAAAGGCACAAAGTTGAGGGGGAGATCCAAGCGACCCGCCACGTGCAAAGACCCATAGCCACGCATGAAATACCGGCCAGCCTTGTGGTTGCCGTCGTCTTAATTCACTTAGCAGGCAGTCAATATTTACTGATAATTCAGCTTTAGCAGCAACAGTAGGAACTGTCAGAAGTTTCATTGTTTCTTAAATTGAAAGCCCCAAAGGGCAGGAACTCTGATTTCCTGGTTCGCTTGTCCCGTAGCACAGAACTGCAACAGATGAGGTTTTCAAGCATTGTCTTTATTTTCCCATCACTTTCTGTTTTTCAGCTTGTTTGCTTGAGGTATGTATTCATATGTACATATGTATGCATTTTGCAGATAATGAGAGCTAACATTTACTGTTCGCTGTGTGCCAGGCACCATCCTAAATGCTGTGCACACATCAATTCATTTAACGCTCACAATAACCGTATACAGGAGGGACTCTGAATGACCCCTCTCTTTGCCAGATGAAAAGACTGAGCTCCAGAGAGACTAATAAGTCTACTCCTCATATTCTCTATCTCAAGTTCCAGTTCCACCTGCTGGCAGAAATTACACTCCTGGCTCCCAAGGACATTTAGCTATTTCAAGTTTAAAATCAGTCTGGAGTTTCTCCTCCCCCTCCTTTTCCCTGGGTGGTTTTCAAGCTCCTGGGGCTCGTGCAGCATCATGACACCTGGAGAAGGCATCCTGTCCCTCGTTGCCATTATCTGCCGTACACCGGCTTCTGCTGAGATGTTCAGCCCCGTCTGGTTCTCGGCTCAGACGGATGACCCCGCAGGCCAGCGTTTGCTGAGGGGGCTGAAATCCCATCTGGTCCCCAGCCACACAGCACATACTCTCACCACGGCTGGTCTCCCGACCAAGAGACCCCTTCAGGCCCACCTGCTCTCGCTCTGCTTCTTGGCGATCTCCCAAGCCCTTCTAGAGAGATGTGAAACCGTGTCTGCTCTCCTAAGGCATGCTCGGCCAGGAAGCCAGCCAGGCAGGCTGTGGAGGCCCTCTCTGTGTTGACACATTCTGTTGCCTTATCTACATATCCTCAGGGACATCTCACCGGTGCAGTAGGAAAGCCTTGCTTTCTCAGACCCAACCCTGTACATAGTCACAAGTTCCCTCCTTCCTCATATCCCCTTACACATCTGAATGTCCTAGTATTGCTGACCCTCCCCCAGCACATAAAGCGAGTGGGAGGCAGCCGCTGCTCCTTTCTCTGGGAACACAGTGGCATCTGATCCTCTCATTTCTGCCCCTAACTATCAGCTCATAGGGGAAAAAACCTGACTCCTATATATGCTTTGCAAATCTTACTTATACCCATGAAATGGCTTTTGTTTTGTTTTGTTTTGTTTTTTGCGGTACGCGGGCCTCTCACTGTTGTGGCCTCTCCCGCTGCGGGGCACAGGCTCCGGACGCGCAGGCTCAGCCGCCATGGCTCACGGACCCAGCCGCTCCGCGGCATGTGGGATCTTCCTGGACCAGGGCATAAACCTGTGTCCCATGCATCGGCAGGCAGACTCTCAACCACTGCGCCACCAGGGAAGCCCACCAGCTTTCTTTTGATTTCCATTTGCATGGAATATCTTCTTCCATCCCCTCACTTTCAGTCTGTTTGTGTCCCTAATTCTGAAGTGGGTCTCTTGTAGAGCTCCGCGGCATGTGGGATCTTCCCGGACCGGGGCACGAACACGTGTTCCCTGCATCGGCAGGCGGACTCTCAACCACTGCGCCACCAGGGAAGCCCAGGCTTTTGAATATAAAGTGAAGGATCAGACACTTGTGTCCTCTGATTTCACACCAACAACCTTTCCCTACATCGATAGTGACTAATATGTTGTGTGCCCAGGCTCTGGGCAGGGCCTCAGTGTGATACTGAGGAGGTTCAATGAAGCAGAGGGAGATGGGTACACACAAGTTAGGACCCCAAAATATCATACCCCCAAAGAACCATTAGGAAAACAGTTTCATAAGTGATAGGGACTGTTGAAGGCACCCATACACTCTAAAAGCAAAGATCAAAACATCTCATTGAAATCAAAAGGCTACAGACTATATGATTTCATTTACATGACATTCTTGTAAAGGCAAAACTATAGGGACAAAGAAATGGATCATAGCCATACAATGGAACATTATTCAGCCATAAAAAGGAATGGAGTACTGATGCATGCTACAAAGGGCATCAACCGCCAAAACATTAGGTTAAGTGAAAGAAGCCAGACACAAAAGGTCACATACTGTATGATTCCATTTATATGAAATATCCAGAAGAGATAAATCCATAGAAACAGAATGCAGACTGGTAGTTGCCAGGGGATGGGGGAAGGAGCGAATGGGAGAGAACACTGCAAAGAGTTTTGCTTTGGAATAATGGAAATATTTTTGGAACTAAACAGAGATGGTGGTTGTACAGTATTATGAATATACTAAATGTCATGACATTGTTCACTTTAAAATAATTAATTTTATATTACATGTATATCACAATAAATTGTTTTTAAAAAAGATCAGTGGTCAAGGGGGAGGCTTGACTACCAAGGAGCCCAGGGAAATTTGCGGGGGCAGGGGGGCTATGGAACTGTTCTGTATTGGGTGTTATGGTGGTTGCACAGCTGCCTACATTTGTCAAAACTTGCAGAACTGTATACTAAAAATGGTGCGTTTTACTGTCTACAAATTATAGCTTAATTTTTTTAATGGGGCAAGAGAGCTATCTAACATATAAAAGCTAAATAAATATTGTTTACTGAAATCTGCCATATATTATTTTGCTAAAGAATGACTCCTCTATAGAAAGGACCATAGGAAATCTTTTCTATAATTTCATTCTAATGAAATGAAAAATGCACTGGCTACTACAGGATGGAATTTATACTGGAAGTTTTTCATCAGGACGTTATTCGCTGTGTAAGAATTTGATGTGTATGAGCCTGTCAGAAAACTTTACTAAGATTTTTTAATAAATATGTAAATGTATCAGGAGTATATAACTCTCCAAATGAAGGACACTGCACATTTAAAAACTCTCATTGAAGCATGAGGTCTAGTAGGTTCTCTGTGAAATAATGTAGCACAGAACTCCAAGGTCAGTTGTAGCAAGTTGGGTTAAACTATCCTTAACATAATTATTTCAAGCAGAAGATTTTATTCACCTCTAAGATGCTCTGGCTATTCATCGCTGTACAACCACGGCAAAACTTAATTGGCTTATAACCTAATTGTATCTCACGCAGATTGTGTGTTGAATGGGCTCAGCTGGGCAGTTCTCACTTGGGATGTCACACAGTTGCACTGCAAAGCTGGCTATGCCTTCCACCTGCAGACTATTGGGCTAGATGTCCAATATGCCCCACTCCCATGCTGGTGGTTGATGCTACCTGTTGGCTGGGAGCCCAGCAGGGGTCTATACATGGCCTCTTCATGTGACTTGAGCTCCACACAGCACAGCAGCTGGGTTCCCAAAGAGAGTAAAAAAGAGCAAGAATTCCAAGAAACTCAGGCAGAAGCGGTAAGACCTCTTCTGACCCAGGCTTGGAAGTCATACAGTGTCCTTTCCACCTCATTCTACTGATCAGAAAGCAAGTCAAAGGGCCAACCCAGGTTCAAGCGGTGGGGAGCGGGGGGCGGGGGGAACCACACAAGGGCATGAATACTGGGAGGCAAGTTCATTGGTGGCCATCTTTGGAGACTGACTTGCAGAAGAGGCATCAGTATGTATGAGGATCTGGGAATGATATTAAGTTTTCAACTATAAAATAACTTTTTGGCACTTTTTGATAAGAATTAAAGTGAATGTCAATTTTAGAAAGTATACATCTTGGCAACTAACTACTGTCTAGTTTATTCACTCAACAAATTTTTATTAAGTGGCTACTCTGTGCCGATCACTGTGCACGTCTTGAGGGTATATGGATAAGCTTTACTGCCTGAGGGCCATCAAGGTGGAAGGCAACTGTGCACATGAGTCTGAACTCAGAAGAGGTAAGGGCCAGAGGTGGATATTAGGAATTCATGGGCTTACTGGCAGTGGAAGGACCACTAAGGCAGCCAACGGTGAGTATGGGGGGGTTAGAAGAAAGCCAAGGAAAGGACCCTGAGGAAGGCCGAGTTTCCAGGACAGAGGAGGAGGAATTGGAAAAGAGGAGCTAGGAGAACTGACAGCTGCTGAACTGAGGGAAGGGGAACTTTCACAAAGGGATGGGTCATCATAATCAAAGACCACAGAGAAGTCACCTGCAATGTCCACTGCATGTGACAGGAGGATGTCATCAGGAGGGAACCTGCGCAGAGCACATCAGAAGAACTCCAGAGGTACAGGCTGGCATTCTGAGCGCGGCTGACGGGAAGCTAATTCTCCAACGAGATACTGTGTTGTGTTTAGGATTCAGGGGGAAAAAACCCAGAAATTCCTTTATAAGGACTCTGTCATGGGAGGAAGAGAGCATTTAGAATTGTTCCCTTTAACCAGGAGGAGTCTGCATGGCCTTTCAATACCTTTTTCAATAATGCTCGTTAAGAAAGATTAGCAAACTCTATTCTTCATCAACTGGTTCATCTGAAGGACCATCATTTCTTTTCACCGAGTCAGTCCCTCAACCTGAAAACAAACTCCAGTACAAGGGCTCCAGATGTGTATTTCCTCTTGGGTTATAAACAATTTTTACAATAAAACATTGTTCTTGTATTTTTCTCTTTTGTTGTCAAGGGATTTTGCCCATGGAAAGTTCTGTGATGACAAAATGCAAGGTGACTTGGGATTCATGCTCTTATCCTAAGAAATCTACCTAGCAAGGAAGAAAAATGTCTGGTTCCATTCTTAAAGGAGAGACATATTTTCTGATTTTGTATTTTCCTTCTGAAAGAACATTTTTTTCTTACTGAATTTTGCAAAGGAAAATCGATTTAAAAGAAGTGAGAAGGTAGAATCTCTGAATACGGACCTTTCTATTGAAAAACTAGGCTCTAAGAGTAAAAGTGATAGGGAGCAAGTTTGCAGGGGTTGCGCAGGGGTATTTGTTTTGGGGTATGGGTGTGTGTGTTTGTGTTTGTGTGTGTGTGTGTGTGTGTGTGTGTGTTGTGTGTGTTTTAATACTGGAATGACTTGAGCTCTTCTATGGGCTCTGCGGAAGTCAATAGTGAGGAGCTGGTGGAAGAGAGGAAATAACTGGTGCTACAAGATTCCACAGAAGGGAAGGAGTCTGTCCTACATAGAAGGGATTCAAACTAGGGGAAAAGAGGCGAGCATTGCCGTGGCCACATAATGTTACAGGTGCAGACAAAGGAAGGTCAGGCCATGTGCCGAGCCGGGAAGCAGGGCTACTTCTAGAGGAGAGGGGTGAAGGCTGGGCGACGAAGGGAGGCAAGAGGGAAGAGTGAAAAGATTGACAAGTGCCCACAAGGCCCCCATCAAGGTGGCCATATTTGCTTTCAACTTGCCCCATTTGGTAGAGAAATGCTTTTAAATGCCTTCTGTGTAAACTGAATAAAAACAGAGTGAGAAAACAAAAGAGAGTAAGGAATGGACAAGATGATATTTACTGTGCAATTAAGAAGAGGGTGGGTGGACTTCCCTGGTGGCACAGTGGTTAAGAATCCGCTTGCCAATGCAAGGGACACGGGTTCGAGCCCTGGTCCGGGAAGATACCATATGCCGTGGAGGAGCTAAGCCCGTGTGCCACAACTACTGAGCCTGCGCTCTAGAGCCCATGAGCCACAACTACTGAGCCTGCGCACCTAGAGCCCACGCTCTGCCACAAGAGAAGCCACTGCAAGGAGAAGCCCGCGCACCGCAACTAAGAGTAGCCCCCGCTCGCCGCAACTAGAGAAAGCCTGCGCGCAGCAACGAAGACCCAACACAGCCAAGAATAAATAAATTAATTTAAAAAAAGAAGAGGGTGGGCTTATAATTATTTATTCACTTATTTATTCATTCAACAAATATTTACCGCGTGGCTCTTTCGAGCCAGATGTTGGTCTAGATGCTGTTCACAGTCATTGAGAGACAAAAATTCCTGCCTCAGAGAGCACACATTCTCGTCCTCTCCAGATATGCCAAGGTAGTCCTAGATCAAATTCCTAAAAAGTGTTAAGTTTTTGCACCAGCTTCCACTGCTATACAGAACATGCCACGTGACAGCCTCTCTTCCTAATAAAGGGCTGCAGCACAAAGAACAAGTGTGAATCAGCTACAGTGAAGGACAGGTTGGTTAATACTCATACAAATTAAAGCGGAAGGACATTTCAGAAAAAGAACACCATGACTCAGTTCAGGATTTGGCCAGGACTCCAATTTAACAGTCTCTGAACAAATTAGCGTTTTCTAATAATCCATCTGACACGTTATGTTCAGAATGTGATTTTCCAATTAAGGTGCTAGGCACAGAACTACTTCTTGGTAACTCTGCAGACAGACGCTGTAAAGCACATGCAAGGTCCCCCAGGTGTTTGCTGCAGAAGCTGAAAGGGGCAAGGGATGTGGCCATATCCTTTCCGGTCAGGTTTCAGGATAAATAGATTTAAAGGATAGAACTGTAACCAGGATTTGGCCATCTTGGGAAGGAGCATGGTGTTTGAACAACATTCTTCCCAGACTGAAAGTTGTTCAGACATGGATCGTCATTCCAGGCGCTTGGCACACTGGTTTACACTAGCATCCAAGTGCATAATTGCCAGGAACTGGCCGAATCCACAGAGACACCAGTCACTTCTGAATGCTGAAAAATGTTTGTAATATACCGTAATGAAAGTAAGCCTGACTCATTTAATCAGATCTGAGTCCCACTGGGGATTTCTGCATAGGAGGAAGATGTTTTCTGAAATCCTACTTTTCTCGCCTGCTATCTCCCATTCCAGGAAGAACAGAACTATAATCAGGTTGGCCTTGCCAATTTCAGTTTTATATTTTAGATCATTAATATGGATGCTTATAACATACCTGTTTCCAACTCATTTTGAATTCACTTCGATGTGATGAAAATAATGCTCTTTCTCCTTATTTTAGATTCTATTTTTTTTTGGACCCTTTTTTCTCTTTATTTTTAAATTTATTTATTTTTGGCTGTGTTGGGTCTTTGTTGCTGCACGTGGTCTTTCTCTGGTTGCGGCGAGCAGTGGTGCGTGGGCTTCTCATTGCAGTGGTTTCTCTTGTTGTGGAGCACGGGCTCTAGGTGTGCAGACTTCAGTACCTGTAGCGCACGGGCTCAGTAGTTGTGGCTCTCGGGCTCTAGAGTGCAGGCTCAGTAGTTGTGGCTCACGGACTTAGTAGCTCCGTGGCATGTGGGATCTTCCCAGAACAGGGATCGAACCCGTGTCCCCTGCATTGGCAGGCGGATTCCTAACCACTGGGCAACCTGGGAAGTCCCTATTTTAGATTCTATTGAAAATAAACTAAGTATTACTGAAAGACAGAAATTTAAGACTCTTCTCCATTCCTGGAAAATTTCTCAAACTGGTTTCCCAAAACCAATGAGAGAAGATGGGGGAAAGGTGCTAGTGACACTCCTCTGTGAGAAGCTGTCTGATTAAAGGCCTCTCTGGGCTGAAAGCAATTGGGACAGGTGAATAGCCCAGCTTCAGGAGCTGGCCAAACTTTCTCCTAAGATGACAATGGAAAATCCAGCCAACTGTTCCAGTCTCTCTTCCCCAGCTTCTTTTTTGTAGAGGCTTGATTCCTCAAGTTCAGAAATCTGACTTCCCAAGGATTATTCCAGCCCCAGATAACTGATTCATAACCGAACAAACTCACTAGGAAACTCTCTGAGCTCGGAAGTCAATTCATTCATTTTCAAGCAGCGATTCCATTTCACATGCTACAGATGAGGAGATTGCAATTCAGGTCAGCTGATTAGGTGATTAATCCAAGGTCCCACAGCTCATTGCAGAACTAGGACTTGAATCCAGGTCTTTTGACTTCAAGGCCCTCTCCCTTCCTGCTAGAGCACCCCACCTTCCTGGTGGGAACCCAGCATGCAAGGGCAACCAGAGGTTACAAAACGGCTTCCAAAGAGCAGAGGACACTGACGGGGTGCAAGCAGGCAACAGGGTAGGACAGGCCGTGTTGAGAAAGCTGGCCGTGGACAGCAGAACCCATGTGACTGAGGGTCAGGAGCCAGAATTCAGGTCCAGGGCAGGCCAGGGACAGGGGAAATGGCAAGAGATCATCAGGGCTCCATTCAGAACTAAGATATGATCGAAATAGAAACTGTGTCAGGAAGACAGCAAAAGCCAGATTAGCAAAATTGGGCCCAGACCACGCCAGGTAGGCCCCCCACCGCAAGTATTAACCTCCAACTGAGTTTCAGAGTCTTTTACTCCTACTCCTTCTATCTCCCTGTGAAAAGAAGAAACCATGAAAACCAGAGCAGAAACCAGGCTGTAGGTGGAGCCAAGTGGCTGCCAGCCGTGGGGCTGAGAGGAAAAGCAGGGGTAGCGAACGAGGCCGTAGCTGCAATGCCACACCCAGCCTTCGGCGTTCAAAACCCTTTCCTATATATTCTATCTCTTGACTGTTCTAAAATGTGCTGTTGATTCTGTTTTACCTCTGGAAAACTTTCCTAAAGATGGCTGGAGAGACAATGTCCATATAATTTACTACCCCACCCTGGACACTTTTGAAAGTAAAAGAGAGAGCTGTTAATAATTACGCCAGGGCAACCAACAGTCATAAACCAGGACTAAGGTTTAAACCGGACATGAGGTCACCCCAGCTTGAGACTAAGCACTCGGGACTCAGACATACGTGAGCACAGCTGGCAGAGGGTGAGATAATCTTGTCAGGATTGTTTCCCAGAGAGGCCAGAGGACTCCTGGGAAGAAACTCACCCTAAAGGAAGAGAAAGTCAAAGTACACAAATTGGGTTCCATGACAACAAGACAGAGCCAGAGGGGAGGGACAATTCTCAGTACTGCCCAGTGTTGGCCACCCCTAACATCCTGTGACCCAAGTTCCATGGCTGTAAACAGCCAGTGAAACTAAAAAGAGCTATTTCATTAAAATCTCCAGGGGACATTGAAGATGCAAGTGTTAGCAAAATCCTGTGCCAGCAATTTCAGCAGCGACAGAGAAGGTGCAGTTGGCACTGCAGATGGGTGTGACGTCAGTGGTCAGCGGTGGTCCCAGCACCTTCGGCGGGTGTCAGCATGGTTGCTGCTCCAGGTTTGGGCAGTGACCTGACAAGCAAGGGAGAGCAGGAGAGCCAAAGACAGCGGGTGCCTTGCTCTTGCCTTTCCGAGCATATGGGATGTCATCCATGAGTATGCACTGGACACTAGCATGAGGAATAAACAGGGGCTGCAATTTCACAGAGTAGATAGACTAGGAACCAGAGAAATATTATTTCATAAAGGATGGTTATTGTGACTTTAATTTTAGCCCCAAGCTGGGGATGCCTGGGAAACTTAAGTAATATTTCTCCCATCACAGTGCGAGGTGCTCACTGATGAGGCCTAAATTTGGGAAGCTTCCTAAATTGAGGGCCACTCAGTTCATATCAGTAGTTTTACGGTCTAAAGTAGGCATGTACCCTCAAAATATAGACACTGCAATGATATGGACATTTATAAAATAATGTATAAAATATTTACACATGATAACATAGTACAAAAACATTTTCCAAAACTTCCTAAAAATTAGGGAACTTTTTCTACCTCTTAAAGAATGGCATCGACTGATTCTCTCTGATATCCAACTGATTAGTGTTAGTCTCTTGACAATTTGAAATTAGCACCCACTGAATGGCTAAAATGAAAAAGACAGGCAATACTAAATGTTGGCCAAAATGTTGACCTAGAATTCTAACACAGCCCGTGGGAGTGTGAACTGGTACAACCTCTCTGGAAAACTGGCCGTACTGACGAGGAATGAACATATGCACCTCCACTCCTAGTATATACTCAACAGCATTATGTACATATGTTTACCAAAAGACGTGGACAAGGATATTTTTAGCAGCACTATTCATAAAAGCCCAGCCCTGGAAACTACCCAGTGCCTATCAACAGTAGATGAGATGAATAAATTATAGCACATTCATACAACAGAATACTGCCATGATAATGAACAAGTACAACCCCACACAACAGCATGAATGAATCTCACAAACACAAAGTTGGGCAACAGAAGTCAGACACAAAAGATACCATTTATATACAACTTGTAAGCAAGCAAAATTAAGCAATGGTTTCAGAAATCAAACCAGAGCTAACCTTTGGGGTGGCTAGTGGACGAAGGAGACTTCTGGGGGCTGGTAATGTTCCATTACTTGATCTGGGTGCTGGATACATGAGGATGCAGTTTTATCAAGCTTATCATTGATCACTTTGGTATATTCTACCAGTCAAACTAGTCACTAAGGCCAGCCCATATTTAAGAGGAGTATTATACTCCACCTCGTGACAGAGCATCGCAAAATCACAGGATAGAAGAGTCTGTGGAATGAGCAAAGTTGTTACATCCATTCCCACTATAAAATACAATAGCATTTTAAATTTTAAATAATATTTTAAATATATTTTACAATCTACTCCAGTTATCCAGTGCAAATTAGAACTCATCATCATTCTGGGGTAAAACAGAGACCTTAGGAAGGGAAAGAAGAAAATAAGAATACCAGCAACCAAAGTACACAAGACAAGGAAGGATGTTCCAGTTGGGGTCACATGCATTCCCTGAACCATTAACTGTGACCAGAGGAATAGGGTACATTTATGGATCAGTCCCAGTCACATGCCCAACAAGACTGCATGAAATGAGACAGGAGCAACTCACCAAAGGAAGAAGCAATTGGAAAACAACATATGCCTACTGCAGATGTTATATACTGTAACCGATGGTCAGCACAAGAGAAATTTTTAAACTTGGCATGTCAAGAATGGGGAGGTATGATCTCTCCAAGTTGCAGTCAACTCTAAGATTCCAGTGTTCTCTCCCTAACACACATGTCAAATCCATTAGCATTAATATTAAAATATTTTAAAAATATGGATCTATTTGTAAAACATACATCCAAGTACAACCTCTGATGGCAATCATGTTTCATTTCTCTTTGAGCGTCTCTAAAGATACTCATCTGTCTGTGAACATATGTTAACACTTTTCCCTCTGATGGTTTGGATAAATCCTCCACATTGTTTTGATCACACACATTTCTGTTAACAGCCATGAGTCACACACCAAAAAATTAACTGAAGACTATAGGTGTGGCAGGCTGAACTTCAGCCACCACTCCTCCTCTCCAGGGAGAATCTTGGGGATTAGAGAGGAACTAGGTTACCATGATGCCATTTAACCAGATAGTTCAGCCATAGCCCTTGTCAGTTTATGTGGGACCCCCATAATGAAGGGACCAAGCCGAGCAGAGGAGAATGTTTTAGCATAATAAGGCCAGGATTCTTCCTTTGCAAGAAACAGAGTTAAAATCATGTTACTAGAAGAAATATATATTTCTCTCATATATATCACAGGGGTGGGCAAACTTTTTCTGTAAAGGACCAGAGAGTAAATATTTGAGGTTTTGCAGTCCATACAGTCCCTGCTGCAACTACTCAGCTCTACCACTGTAATGCAAAAGTAGCCACAGATAATACTTCAACAATCAGGGGACTTCCCTGGTGGCACAGTGGTTAAGAATCCTCCTGCCAATGCAGGCGACACAGGTTCAAGCCCTGGTCCGGAAGATCCCACATGCCGCGGAGCAACTAAACCCCTGCACCCCAACTACTGAGCCTGCACTCTAGAGCCCGCGAGCCACAACTGCTGAGCCCTCCTGCCACAACTACTGAAGCCCGTGCACCTAGAGCCTGTGCTGCGCAACAAGAGAAGCCACCACAATGAGAAGCCCATGCATAGCAACGAAGACCCAATGCAGCCAAAAATTAAATAATTAATTAATTTAAAAAAAATACTTAAGCAATGAGTGTGGCTGTCTTCTAATAAAACTTTATTTATAAAAACAGGCCTGTGAGATTTGGTCCATGAGCCATAGCTTGCCAAACCCTGGACTAGACAAAAAAGAAAACCCTATATCACAGAGGTGAGATATATTTGTCTCTGGGTAGAGAGAAAGCCTAGACCGGCCCTGCTGGTGGAGAGAACAAACAGAAATTGTAATGCTCCCAGTTTACTCCAGCCCTCCACCTTCTACCCTCTTCCTACCATGGGACTGGAGCTCATCCTCCCCTCTCTGCAGAATCAGCAGGAGCTAGAACAGATTGAGACTATGTTCACATCCAGCTGAGGCCAGAGGTGGCAGAATTTGTACCATACTCGAAGAGGCTGGGATTTCATTAATTCCAAGGGGGGGAGGTATGTTCTGAGGAAATGGAAGGGACGTCTGATATTGAAGATTAAAGCGATTTGTGGAGACAACACTGGGAGAAGAGGAAAGGAGGAGAGAGGTAGGGAATGACGGAGTATCAAACATCCTGAAGCCCACCCAGAAAGTACGTACCTGGAGCCCAGATCCCAGTCTTTCCTTGGACCCTCTCTCAATGCTTCAGAAAAGAGGCTCTTAAGCCTCCCACAAGGCCCTGCTTCATTGCCTACCTCTCTCAGCCTCACTCAATCAGCTTCTCCCATACTGGCCTCCCTGCTGTTCCTTGAACACACCTAGCATATTCCCACCCCAGGGGCTTTGCATCTCCTTACTCTTCAGGCAGACTGAAAACTCTTCCTCTAAATATTCAAATGGTTCACTCTCTCTCTTCATTTGGGTGTTTCTCAAGTGAGGAAAGCAGACTTCCCTCTATACTGTGGGTGGTCCTGATTGAATCAATTGAAGGCCTGAACAAAAAGGCAAGCGGGCATTTTGGAGCAGATGGCCTTTGGACTTCACCTGCAATATCAGGTAGTCCTGGTTCTACAGCAGATTGCCTTTGAACTCCAACTACAACTATTTCCTGAGTCTCCAGCCCCCCCCCTAGACTCCCCTATCAGCTTTTGACTTGCCAAGCTTAAAATAAATCTCTTCACGTACATATCCTATTGGTTCTTTTCTCTGGAGAACCCTGACTAATACAGTCGCTAAGTCAAACTGTGCTATCTTCTTCTTTGCTAAAGAATCCTTCCCATTAGCTCTCTACCCACTGGTTTCCACAACATGAGTCAGGGAGCTGAAAGCTCTGCATATTTTTGTCAGATCAGCAGGTAATATTGCTCCAGGTGACCTTCTTCCCCATGGCCAACTAAATGGGGACTGGAGAATGGAGGAGAGAATAATCAAACATATTTTTTAAAGATAATAGCCAATTACTTAGAAACTGGCACTTAAAACCATCTGGAGACTTTATCTCCTCTTCATAACACACTATTTCATTGATATTTTGTTAACAGGAAGGTTGATCTACATCTTAACCTGTATATATCCTGGAATGGTAAGGAACATAAAATATCAAACATATTAGGTATGTTTATATTCTGGATTTTGGGCGGTTCCCATAGTATTTATATGACTAGATATGACCACAATTATAAAGTCTACAGGATGTGGTGTGTTTTCACAAGATGCTCCAGGTCAATGCTTCCCATCATGCCCTTAAAAAATAAAAAATAATTTAAAAGAACAAACAAAATTCCCTACCCTGGTACCACTTCGGATCCTGCCTCGAGAAAGTACAGCTTCCCAGCATCCCCACAGCGCTGGGGCGGCCTTTAGAAGATATCGCTCCGCCCCTCTCCCCGCCCCACCCCGCTCCCAACCGCGGGGAGGAGGACGCCCTTCCAGCCAATCAACACTCAGCAGGGCCCTCCTCCGGCGCGTGTTTCAAAGGCCCCGTAGGAACCAATGAGCGGTTAGAGGCCGAGCCTGGGCACCGGGGGCGGAGTAAGAAACAAGGAGAGTGTCCGATTGGTTCCAAGAAGAAGCCTCGCCCCACCTCACAGAAGGATGTACCAATGAGCTGAGCGGAGGGGCAGACGGCGCGGGGCGGAGGCTGAGACGCTGGTGCTGCCCGAGGCAGGAGGAATCCTGTCTGGATGTCTGGCGGCCAGCTATGAAGCCGGTGAGTGGGGCCGGGGATTGGAGGAACCGAGCCGCAGGGATGGGAGCGGTCCCGAGGCCATTTATTGAGCCCAGGGACAGCCCCAGCCTGGTCGCGACACGACTCGCGCAGTAACCGTCCAGGGAAGGGGAGGTGGCGCTTCCCGGGACCTGCGAGAAGGATAGCAGCGAAGGAGTAGGTTCGGAGGCGGGCGAGGGGAAGACAGATATTCGCTGTGCTCCTGTTGTGGGCTGTGAGCTGTCGCATGCGGGGTGTCCTAAGCCTCACGACAGCCCTGCCAGAGAGGGCTGAGCCCCGTTTTACGAAGGAACTGAGGCATAGAGAGCTTAAGTGTCTCCGTGCATCATTCAGCCTGATACCCCAGCCCCAAAGCATATCCTGGGATGCCTGGATCCCCTGGGGAGCAGTCCTCTCGGCGGACAGGGAAAACTTCCTGAAAGATGATTAACACCCCCCAGCTTGTGGGTGTGTCACCACGGCCACCATTCCACGGGGCCACCTGGCACTGCGTCCCTTTCCCTGGAGTTAAGAATCTCTGGGCTTGGGGAAGCGGAAACATCCAACTCTGTTAGGATTTGTAAAGCTGGCTGGGAGAGCCTGAGTGAATGGGCCACGCAAACTGAAACTCTTGAATCATCAGAACTGCCTTAAAGAAAGAAAAAACAGGCTTAAGGAGCTGAAGCCCCACCTGACTCACATCACCTACCACCACAGCTGACAACCTGTTGAAGGGGCTCCATTTGAGTTGAGTTGATAATAATAATACAGACAGATCCAAAGCAACTCAAATCCATGGCCTAAATTGGCTCTGTAAAGTGATCTGGTAGTTACAAATAAGACCATCATAGAATAGAATATAGCTTCAGAGCTAGAAAAGACATTAGGCGTTTACACTTGCTGATCCCCATATTTCCATGTGGAGGGACATCAGCTGTCCTTCACTCCTGGCCTCTTTCTACACTTGTCCCCAGAAGGGGAAGAGTGAGTGATCTGATCCCTGAGTTTGGGAGGAACTGAACACAAGTAGCTCAACCCTTCCTTCCCTTCTCTTTGCAGAGAGTACTTCTGGGGTGCTCTCTGCCACAGGGGAGCCATGGGCTGTCCATCACTGCCTGTGCCTGGGTGGATAAGTCCAATTCTGGAGTGAGGAATTGACAAGCCCACTTGACCTCAGCTTTAAAGCCACATCCTCCATCCTCCATCTGACACTCAGTAATAAAACTGATATATTGATCTCCATTTGCCTCTCCAGTGTCTAATCCCTCAGTTGGTTCCAACTAGGAAGTAGAAGAAAGGTGTGTTTTTTATTGGTCCTATAACACATCTTCCATGTAGAAATGCTTCCCACGTGATTTTCAACTCCTTAGATCAGCACACAAAGTTCATCTCAGTCTCTCTAGTCCAGTGATTCACAAAGTTAGGGACATGTTATTCCACCTATACTCCCACCCATCCACCAACCAAATTGCTAGGCTGTTTGGGGGTTATTTATTGAGAAATGGGGTATAGAAAACTACTTCTTTAGCTTCCTCTTCTCTGCTCTGATGTCACAGTTCCTGGATACAGTCAGCTCTCGGTGTCCGTGGATGTGGAGGACCAACTGTCCCATGTTGGTCCTTTTTATGTAAGGGACTTGAGCATCTGGGGATTTTGGAACCCGCGGTGAGGGGAGAGGTCCTGGAACCAACCAATCCACCCCACCCCCCACGGACACCAAGGGACTATACTGTACAAAGCCCTTTCTCTTTTTGCCTTAATTGCCTTAACTTCTCTATCTGCTTAAAAACCTCGTGCTCATCCGTCAAAACCCAACTAATGGATCTCTCCTCTGTGAAGCTTTCTCCAGCTCCCTAAGCAGTCAGTCACTCCTCTGTCTGCTCTGAAGGGCATAGTGCCATTTTAGCACTTCTAATTTTTTGAATCTATTTACACATTGTCTCTCCAATTATACTGAAGGCAGGCTATTTATTTTATGGATCTTTGCATCTCCAGAGCTTGGCAAATGAAGGTATCCAAGAAATGTTTGTGAATGAATGAATGAATAAATCTCACTTTATAGTTTTGGAAAACTGAGATCCAGTAGAAACTGACATCGCTTGTCCAAGTTTATACAGTAAGTGGCAGAGCCAAAACCAGAAGACAGGTTTCTTGGTTCCCAATCCAACACTCTTTCCACTACATGGGGCTGTAATTATTAATAGGACAGTAAACAGCAATAGCTTATTATTGATATCGCTGATCTCTCTGATATTCCAGGTTGAGTAAATTGCAAATATGCATCAGTTTGTCTTTAAGCAAGGATCAGCTATACTAAAACTATATGTAAATATTCTTTACAGTTGTTTAACATAACTGATTTCTTTTGAAGCCTAGTTCAGTGCAAACAAGTGAGTTTGACTCATCAGACGAAGAGCCTATTGAAGACGAACAGACTCCAATTCAGATATCATGGTATGTTACTTTCTGTTCAATGATGAGCTAAAATATTCGATGTGTACATAATAATCTTTGTAGAATTTAGTCTACATATTGAAAATGATTCTCTTCTGCTGATTATATAATTCTTATCTTTCTTATCTATGGTAGAATAAGGCTTTTGGTGGGGGGTAAGGGGAGTGGTGGGAGTTCCTTCCTTATACATTGAGAAAACCACAGTAGAAACAAGGAGTTAAGATTTGAATGAGCTCCCATTTAGTACCAAAACCTTCTTATTCTTTTACGACAAAAGAATAGTGTACCAAACATAGGATGAGATACCCTATGTTATCATTTATTCCAGTCCTAGAACTACTTGCCACAATAATGCATCTATCAGCAGACCCTGTTTAAGATAAAAGCCACATCACCATAGATACAATAACAAAAACAAATGTTTTTATATAAAATCAACTTCTGAATTTTGGCAGTGACTTACGGTTACAGCAGATTCTCTACAATCCCTGTAAGTGTAATAATCTCTCTCTTTAAGCACTGACCCTGCTGTAGGAAGAGAAAAACAGTGTTGTCCCTATAGTTCTTTTGTTATGCCATCAAATAGCAATTGACTTTCGTTTCCCCTTCTAAGCCACCTTCGAACTCAAAAACTCATCTAATTTTCAGAGTCAGGTGGTATTTATACAATGCCCCATATTTTCCTCTAAATTCATCTTCTGTTTTGCAGACAAGGTGAGCCTCTGCCCGCTTTGTCCCCAGGCACTGCAAACTGGGAATAGGATTTCTTGAAATTATTTCATTTTAACCAAAATCCATCACAACAAAGAAGAGGTAGCCTGTGGTTTTTATTCCATGAAATTGTATCTGTTTAAGGAAGTCCTATAAAGAAATCTTAAAATAGTAATTTTGAATGAGTGCTGGAGATGAAATTGTCAGATGGTCATTTTCCAGCTTATTTTCTAAGGTTACTAACACAAAATGTCTCAGGTAACAAACCACAGGATAACTTAAGTACACTTTACACTAGCTGTAAGCAACCTAGGCATTACTGTCTTTAAGTTAGTTTAAGACTTAAAATGCAACAAAGCAAATGATAAGTTCCTATTTTAAAACTCCTAGTCTTTCTAAACCTTTCTGTGACCAATACATTGATATTTAACTATGAATTTTTGTTTTGTGACTGCTGTAAAACTTGAAAACACCTTCATTTAGTGGCAGGCACACACCTTTGTATAAATATCCATCTATAACTTTAAATTGAACTAAACTTGATAAAGTTTTATTCCTTACAGGCTACCCCTGTCACGAGTGAACTGTTCTCAATTTCTTGGTTTATGTGCTCTTCCAGGTAGGTGACACTATTGATATATTAAAAATTATTTTTTATATAATTCTCTGTACTGAGCAGTAAGAGAATTTCACAGACTATCAGCCTAGGAACTCAGTTCTGGAAACCCTCTTGGTGGGCTACAGATAAAGGAACATAGACCCACTCTTCAACCCTTCCACATCCACATTCACAGTTCTACGTTTCTGATTTACCTATCTTATAAAATGTAACACAGGCGTACAACGTGAGGCTAAGGACTACAGCCAGTTACTTGTTACAGAAAGGACACAGAATAAAGAATCCTTGGATTAAGAGTTCCTTTACCTGGGATCTATGAATCCCTGGAATTATATTCCTAAGAATATAAGAAATTTAAATTCCCATTCAGAATGGAATTGAAGCATATAAATGATCATGTGTAATGACTTTCTACAGTAGCTATATATGTGTTTAATATGCTTGTTATTTATGACCAGAAACTGACTCTTTCACTTGCCTTGTTACTACTTACAGGTTGTAAATTTAAAGATGTTAGAAGAAATATCCAAAAAGATACAGGTAGGTGTAATATGACAGAACCATCTTAATAGGTTCTTAAAAAATAATACTAAAAATCTCTGTCAAAAAGAACAAACTGTAGTCTCTTCTGAATTTTCCAAAAAAATGTTTGGTATTTCATAAAGTTTCAAGCTATAGACTTATTCTAATATGTGAAGAGGTATTTGTGAAGGGCAAAGAAGACTCATCATTTACTAAACATAGTGTTGCTTTTCACTGATTGTTGTAGTTCTATACATAAAAACTGCATTTGAGTTATAATGTATAAGTTGGAGGGGGAAGAGTATGTAAATAGAAAGCTGACACTGCACTGCCCAGATCTTTGAACATACTGTTCTTTGCAGACTTGACTGTGATACTGGAAATTAAGCCTGAGCTGGGAACCCAGAGGTAGTATTGAAATTGTCCATCCCACATAGAAAATTTACAGAACCAGTGTCTAGGTGGATAAGATGGAATAGGGTCTGATCTCTACATGCCCAAGGATGTTCTTAGCCTCAAGTCTAATAATCCTACAAATATCCCGATAATCTGTCCCAATTTGGAATTTATATATTGTATGATACTAACAAATTTAGACTTGCAAAATATTTTATTCTGGTTGGCCTGGAATATCTCAAGCCTGATAGTCCTACCAATGTCCTTATAATAAACCAATACAAAAATGTATATAGTTTGATTCTGACCATTATAGATTTTATAAATCTTAAAATTCTTCCTAGCTATCCTAGAATATCAATTTGCTAATATACTTTCTTTAATTTACCTACCAGAAAAGACTAATAGATTAGTTGACCCTTGCAGTATTTGTAAAGATTTTCTGCTCTAGAGATACCCACAATGGTAGGAAATTTCCATTTGGAGAACATTCAGTTATGAGCAAAATATCATTTAAATCATTGGTTCAAGAACCAATCTTGCACATTTTGGAAAGCCCTATTCATTTAGTCTCTTCTGTAAAAGGAGTTTCCAATTTTTTACCAAACCTTTTTTTCTTCCAATGAAATCTTAAATGGAATCCAATATACAAAACAGATGACAGTGTCTGAAGGGGAAGACCTAGACTCTCCTGGCAGCACTTCCTGTGTCCGTCCTCAGAGTCCTTTCCGGGAAAGTTGAAATCTACTACGTAATAGAAATTATTCAATGCGTGCAAGAGGCAAATAGGAAATTTACCTACTCTCTTAAAAATGGTTACGGATGTCAACTACAAGTTAAACCCCTTTACAAGTACAAAAGCATAATAGTATTATCTAGAGCAGCACTGTCCAACAGAAACATATTAGGAGCCACAAATAGAAGCCGTATATGTACTTTTGACATTTTCTAGGGGCCACATTAAAAAAGTAAAAACGGGTAAAATTAATTTTAGTAACATAACTTGATTTAACCTCATATAGGCTAAATAGTATCATTTCAATGGGTTTTAAGTATAAAACAAATTATTGAGATAGGAGTTTTTTGGTACTTGGTCTTTGAAATCAGATACGTATTTTACATTTACAATACATCTCAATTTGGACTAAGCCATATTTCAAGTACAGGTTTAGAGTTTCATGATAAAAAGTACTTTGTACTTAAATAGCTAAATGTCCTAGGATTTAGTGGGTGGGGAGAGAAAAAGGAGAATCAGATGAGTCAATTATTCATTATGAACCAAATGCTCTGTAGTGAATATTGCCCTAAGAAAGCTCCAGTGAACAGAATGGCCTGCAGTACTCTCGCTTGGTTCATATCATTATACTGAAATTCGCTAAGTCACATAATTTTCATACAGCTAATACTTTATTTCCTAGAAACCTAGTCCATAAAATTAAATACATAATGGTGTGGTACAGTGCAAATATAGGTGAGAATACAAGAGCTCTGGCACCATGGCTATGCTGGAGATTTTATATACAGTGCTTAGGGTAAAACAAAATAACAGAGACTTGTACACAGCTAACACCATTGATTTGGTGAGAAGAAAATGGGAAAAAATGTGCTATCATTCCTTCTTATTTTGAAATATTAGGTGTTTTACAATTTATTTTAAAGCAGTATTTATTGTAAAAAAAATTTTTTTTTCAAAACAGCAATATAATGGATGTCTTACAATCCAGTAAAACAACATTTTGACTTATAAAGTCAGGTTTCATTTTAATAACCTTTTGGTTCAGATGTTTCTAATTACTATTTTGTGCTTAGTGACTTGGTTTTTACCTTAGTTTGAAGACAGATCAGTATTGTTTTATATTATCAATGAGCACTTCAAAGGTTATCATTTGTTATTTACTTAGTTTGTTTGGCTTAAGGAACTTAACTCCATATTTTCCCTCCTGACTGTATTTAAATTTGTAATGTTTTGTCCATGTGTGTCCTTGTGTATCTTGGTCTATTGGCAGAAGAACTAAAGAGCTACGGTATACAAGACATATTTGTTTTCTGCACCAGAGGGGAACTGTCAAAATATAGAGTTCCAAACCTTGTGGACCTCTACCATCAGTATGGAATTATCACTCATCATCATCCGATTCCAGATGGAGGGACTCCTGACATAGCCAGCTGCTGTGACATAATGGAGGAGCTTGAAATCTGCCTTAAAAATAACCGAAAAACCTTAATACAGTATGTTTTCCTTTTCTCCATATATTACATGAAAAATGTCCCAGTCAAAATGATTTCTCAAATTATTGCATCCTTATGCAGTTATTAGCTACCTTATAGTTTGTTGCAAGGATCAAAAGGAGATAATACATGAAAAGTACTAGCACCATGCCTGGCACAGAGCAAGCACTCAGATATTTGCCATTATTACTTTCGAAGAGTAAGGACAATAAATGAGTAGATTAGGAAATTTTTAGGATAGGGTAACAGGCTTTTTTTTCTTTCTTTCTTTCCTTTTGTCTTAGACCTTTACTTATGATTTTGGGACCCTCTCCTTCCCAAAAAAGGTGAGGGCATCATTCTTGTTATGTAACACCATACCTACTGGTCGGCCTTTCAGTTGTTTAGTTTCTTCCAACAGCAAGAAAGTCCATTTTTACAAAATTAGCAGCAAAGGAATTATCCCTAAGCAATGAGCAATCCTAAAAACAGACTTGAAAATTATATTTGATGATATGAATTTGCTACCTGAATGAAAGAGGGACTCTCATCGTTTGTCAGTGGCTGTAAATAAGCTGCTGGTGTGAAAGTTTAAAACAAAAGAAAATGGATTAAGGGGAAAAAATGAGAAGAAAAGAAAAAAGTAGCTTGGAGAAAGGAAGAAGAAAGTGACAATCAGCAGTAGACAGTAGCATTGGCAAGACTCTAAGTGGTGCCATGGAAAGGAACATTAGTTATACCAGAAGTGAGACCCACAGAGCAGAGGGGAGCCAGCCACAAAGAGAAAACTATAGACTTATTCTAATACGTGAGGAGGTATTTGTGAAGAGCAAAGAGAACTCATCATTTACTAAACATAGGTCTTTGTGCTTATTGGGGTTTTTTTTGTTTTTTTGGTTTTGGGGATTTTTGTTTGTTTGTTTGTTTTTTGCATCCTAATCTTCTCAATCCTTTCTGGAGCAAGTTAGAGCATTAAGTAGTGTAATACCTCAAAAGCTCTAAGGTCACTGCTTTGAGCTAGAAAGTATACAGACTATACCAAATAACTGAGTAGTCTCAGGCACCTAGGAAAAGGGCAAGCCCAGCCAGCTTCTCTCTCCTTAGACCAAGAGCCCCAGGGCTTCGTGCCAGTAGCTCATGTTCTGAAAGCAAACCAACCAGTACAAGGGTCTTCGGGGACACATATCTGTTTGTGACCAAACTAAACTCTGATATAGAGAACTATCACCTGCAAAGTAGGGGAAAAAGAACTAGAAGCCATCCTACATCCTGCAGTTTCCAAACTTTATAGAAACACATCATCTCTCATCTAGTACTAATTGTAGAAGCAAAATTTTAGAATAAATACAGTTGCCTGTGCTAAATTTTCTGATAAATCTAAGTAAAATAGCATTAGGTGGTTAGATGGAGCTAGTGAAAAATATTTTACAATATTTGAACCCATTTTCAAACCAATTCTGAGATTTTTTTTTCAAATGAATCTTTGAAAGCAGCCTCTACTGAAAGATTATACTAGAGATCAAACCAGCTCAGTTTAGAAAAGCTTAACAAAATCTACTCCAGCAAGTTCTAGCAAACCAAATGCTCTGGTGTTTGAATACAAACATAATGGAAAGGTGGATGGGCAATCTTGCATATGTCAGATGCTTCAGGCTCCCATAAAATAAAGCATCTGATGACTGGAAATTTCCATTGGCCTAGAGCTTTCAAAGGTGTCCCTACACTGACTAATAATGTTTGTTTGGACAAAGATGATTTTCTATCCTTTCTACTATCTTTGGGTGCCCACACTGCTAGACAGCTCTAGAGTTTATCCCTCAGAAACAGCATCTTTTTTTTCCCTGTTCTGTTGTCTGTCCTCCCTGGACATTTTTGTTCCTTTATAAAGTCAGTGAACACTGCTCGCCTATTCTGTTACATCATTTCCTGCAGCTGTTGTAACGAAGGACCACAAACCGGGTCGCTTAAAAAACAGAAGTTTATTCCAGCCCAGTTCTAGTGGCTAGAAGTCCAAAATCAAGGTGTCAGCAGGGCTCTCTTCAGTCAGAAACCGTGGATAGAGTCCTTCCTTACTTCTTCCTAGCTTCTGGTGGTGGCCGGCAATCCTTGGCATTCTTTGGCTTATGGCTGCATCACTCCCCTCTGCCTCTGTCATCACATGATTCTCCCTGTGTGTCTGTGTTTTCATATGGTGTTTCCTATTATAAGGACACCAGTCATATTGGATTAGGACCCACCCTAATGACCTCATCTTGATTATATCTGCAAAGACCCTATTTTCAAATAAGGTCACATGCACAGTACCAGTGATTAGGTACAACGTATCTTTTGGGGGGGCACAGTTCAACCCATAGAACCTACTGTGTATGAAACATTGTGAATATAAAACACACACTCTAGACACAGTCCCCACCCTCAAGGAACCCACAGCCAACGACACTATCGTGTAAGTGTAATAATAAAACAGGTGTATACGAGGCAGTACACAGGATGGCAGTGGTTTCTATGGGGGCACAGAGAAATTTCAGAAGTTGAAATTTGAGCTAGGTTTTGAAGGATGAGTAGGAATCAATCAAACGGGAGGAAAGATAAAGCTAGCAAGATATAAAGTGGTAATCTTTTTCTTTTTTTTCTTTTTTTGGCTGCGTTGGGTCTTCGTTGCTGCGCTTGGGTTTTCTCTAGTTGTGGTGAGCGGGGGCTGCTCTTTGTTGCGGTGCGTGGGCTTCTCGTTGCGGTGGCTTCTCTTCCTGCGGAGCGCGGGCTCTAGGCGCACGGGCTTCAGTAGTTGTGGCTCGTGGACTCTAGAGTGCAGGCTCAGTAGTTGTGCCGCACGGGCTTAGTTGCTCCGCGCCATGTGGGATCTTCCCAGACCAGGGATCGAACCTGTGGCCCCTGCATTGGCAGGCGGATTCTCAACCACTGTGCCACCAGGGAAGTCCCAAAAGTGGTACATCTTAATCTTGCTTTCAAGCCACTAAAATGTTCTACCTCTCTCTACCTTTATACAGTAGAGCCTCGTCCCTGAAACAGGCCTACAGCTGGGACACTTTGTAGAAAGCAAGTTCATCAGTTATCCAGGGGTCAGTACCTGTTTGGTCCTCTGTTTCACATCCTATCACAAGACATGTATCTACAGCTCCATCTACAAATACACCACAGTAACTGATGCTCATGATGAGTTGTCAGCACTGAATTAGGATCAGTTCACCCTCTGAGAAAGTTAGGAAGTATGGAATACACTTTTTTAGGATCTTTGAAACTGATTAAAGTGAATGGTTTTATTGCTTAAGAATCAGTCCTTGTTTTTCTAGAAAATCCAGTTATACAGAACTGCTCATTTCTTCACAATGCCACATAATAGCAGCTAACGTTCATTTACCTCTTACTCTGTGCCAGGCTCTGTTGTGAGCTTTACAAATGTTATCTCATTCAGTCCTCACTGTGACATAGGTACTGTTGCCGGCCCCATCTTATAGGTGAAAAGGCTGAGGCCCAGAGAGGTTAAATAACTTAGGTTCACACATCTAATAAGTGACAGATTCAGGATTCAACCCAAGGCAGTGGGGCTCCAGAGCGCAAGCTTTAAACCTCTAGGACACACTGCCTCTTTACTCTTTCTAGATGAATGAAGAATTATCATACGGACCTGTCCCATAACCACTAAGGTTTTGTTTAGAGAAAAATTAAGTGGCAGTTGGTAACAGTAGTCTGATTTCTATCAATTTAGTAACATGTTCCACTCCTCAGATGTTTAAAGAGGTCAATAAAAAGGCCCTGCCTTCTTTGTCCCTTATAGGTGTACAGAATACCTCCCAAGAAACAAATAAGCACACTTTGCTCTTGATTGATTTATTCAAAAATATTTATTAATCTCTGGGTACAAGGCACTGTGCTAGGCATCAGAGTAGAAATAGAAGGCAGAAAGAGCAAGTCTCTGGTTGTAATTGTTGGGATGGAATGAAAATGTACAAACTTCAAAACTGTACTTCCCTTTCAGCTGTTATGGAGGACTTGGGAGATCTTGTCTTGGTAAGAAATATATTTCTATTATTCAGTTGTTTTTTTTTTACCTCGAAGTACGAAAACTCGTGTTTCTGGGCCATATATATGCTCACTTTATATGAAAATGAGATGAAACACAATATATTATCTGCTAAGACCCAAAGGATTATTTAAGGCCCTAAGTTTGGTGTTCCCTAGAAAGCCTAGGTGGGAGTCAGAGGTATTTTCAGCATTGTTTTGGAGGATTCTACAAAACATAATTTACAGGTCTTAGCACCTGCGTTCTTGTGTTTTGTGTTCTAATGTTCTCCCTTTGCAGGTGTTAAGATATGGACAGTAACTTCTAAATAATATCCATGGGTAACATAAGCATAAAAACAAAGTTATATATGTTAACTTTAAACTTTTAAAAAATGTATTCGCGGGGGGAAACAGCTAATGAAATACCACGGTGGGAGTAACAGTTATTCCTTTTAGTGTTGGACAATATCAAAATTACAAAGTTTTGTGTTTCAAAGACATTATCAAAATGAAAAGACAACCCACAGAATGGGAAAAAAAAATTTGCAAAACCATATATCTGATAAAGGACTTACCCAGACTATATAAAAGAACTCTTACAACTCAATAGTAAAAAGACAATTAAAAAATTTAAAAATGAGCAAAGGATATGAATAGACATTTCTCCAAACAAAATATACAAATGACCAATAAGTGCATGGAAAAATGCTCAACATCTTAGTCCTCAGAGAAATGCAAATCAAAACCACAGTGAGATACCACCTAACACCCATTAGGATGGCTGTTATCCAAAAAATGGAGAACAAGCTTTGGAGAGGATGTAGAGAAACTGGAACCTAAATACACTGCTGGTGGGTGTGAAAAAGGTACAACTGCTTTGGAAAACAGCCAGGCAGTACTTCCTCAAACAGTTACACATAGAGTGACCATACGACCCAGCAATTTCACTCCTAGGCATATACCCCAAAGAAATGAAAACAGGTCCAGACAAAACCTGTGCACTAACACTTATAGCCACATTATTCATAATAGCCAAAAAATGGAAACAACCTAAATGTCCATCAGCTGACAAATGGATAAACAAAACAAAATGTACAGCCATACAATGGAATATTATTCACCCATAAAAAGGAATGAAGTACTGATATGTGCCACAATATGTACGAATGTTGAACACATTATGCTAAGTGAAAGAAGCTAGTCGCAAAAGACCACGTATGAGTCCATATATATGAAATGTCTAGAACAGGCAAATCCATAAAGACAAAGTAAATTAGTGGTTGCTTAGGGGAGGGGAGATCGGTGATAGAGGGATGATAACAAAAGTATACAGGGTTTCTTTCTGAGGTGATGAAAATGTTCTAAAACTGACTGTGGTGATGGCTGCATTTAACTGTGAATACACTAAAATCCACTAAATTGTGCACTTTAAATGAATGCATTGTATGGGATGTGAATTATAATAACTCAATAAAGCTGTTTAAAAAAAATGAAGCCAGTGTTAAATTTTAATTCAACCACAGTCATTTAAAATCATAATTTGTCAAAACACATACTAAAAGGCCTCAGTCTTTTAATTCATTTCCCAAACTCAGTCTTCTGCACCAACAGAAGTCTGAATTAAGTATAAGCATATCATTAATTTATAATATACTATAAGAGTATAACACGTAGTATACAATTTTCGTCTCATGTTCTATTTAGTAGCCGCTTGTCTCCTCCTATACCTGTCTGACACAGTATCACCGCAGCAAGCCATCGACAGCCTGAGGGACCTGAGAGGGTCTGGAGCAATACAGACCATAAAGGTAAGGAGGGTGACCGTTCCCGTGAGGCTGTGGTCAGGGGCAGACCGTCACAGTGTAACACCTCATCAAAAGGGTAATGAAAATCCAAAGCATTCTATTTTTCATGTATCACCTGTTTATATTTTGATTTTTTTAAAAATTTACATTTAAATATAACCTGGACGTCTGAAAAAGTTCAGTTTTTCAAACAAAATAATGAAAAATTTGAACTTTCCAGTTTACTCTTTCAAGATCCACTACTGTTCAGTTTTTGCCCATTCTGTTCTGGGAATGGATCCTCTCACCTGGAAAAATGAGGCAGTTACTATAAACTTGGTAGTTTCCTGGGTGTGTATATATATATATATATTTTTTTTTTTTTTTTTTTTTTTTTGTGGTATGCGGGCCTCCCTCCGCTGCGGCCTCTCCCGTTGGGGAGCCCAGGCTCCGGACGCGCAGGCCCAGTGGCCATGGCTCACGAGCCCAGCCGCTCCGCGGCATGTGGGATCCTCCCAGACCGGGGCGCAAACCCGGTACCCCTGCATCGGCAGGCGGACGCGCAACCACTGCGCCACCAGGGAAGCCCTCCTGGGTATAGTTTTGACCAAAAAGATCTCATGAAGATCCCATTACTGTATCACCAAAACATTTAACAAAGATAGACGAATGACTGTAATAGAAAAAAATGTAAAACCATGCTAATTACCCTTTGCTGTGGATAACCTAAGTGACTTCTTTCCCATTTACTTTCTATTTAACACCAAAACACTGCAGTAGCAAAGCCCCAAGGATATTATTGATTTGTAGATCTGTAAAGCTCACTTGCCTTCCTTTCCCAATTACCCAGTCTCAACTTTAGGACTAAGCCTGAGGAGCGGGTTCTGAAAACAGAGAAGAAGCTCCCTTTATTATCTGTTTTTAACAAATGATGCTTCATATTCAACATGTTCCCAAGTGTCTCTTTGACACAAAACAAAATACATGGTCAAACATATGTATATGCATGTTTTACATCTTTAATCATAGAGAGAATTAAGCCCACATTAATATGGGCTGTCAATTTATCACCTCAGCATTCTGGGGCAAACGTGCTTTTTCCATCTCTGTGCGGATGTAAGTTAGCAGTATGCAATTTCAATTTCTGAACAGTAATACAAAATGAGATTATTGGCAGAGTGAGAATATCCTCTGGGCAGCTATTAAAACTCCAAATGAATTATTATTATTTTTTTTTTTTGCGGTACGCGGGCCTCTCACTATTGGGGCCTCTCCCATTGCGGAGCACAGGCTCCGGACGCGCAGGCTCAGCGGCCATGGCTCACGGGCCCAGCCGCTCCGCGGCCTGTGGGATCCTCCCGGACCGGGGCACAAACCCGTGTCCCCTGCATCGGCAGGCGGACTCTCAACCACTGCGCCACCAGGGAAGCCCCAAATGAATTATTTAAAGATTTTATTTTGCTTATCTGTTAAGATTAGTGATTTTATTTTAATATTATCTACTATGAAAATTGTTCCAAATGGATTTTATCATCACCAAAAGCAGAAAACTAAGGCTTCTGTAAATTAAGAAATAGATTTTCTTGAATACGCTGCCATTAATTGCTGCAGAAAGTGCCCTCTCCCCTGTACTTACTCCCCAGGGGAAAATGCATTAGCAAAAAGAATATCTTTGTGTTTTTAATCTTATTTCCTCCTGCCAGTAAAGGGAGAAAGGATTTTAAAGACTTATAAAACACTGCTGTTATTTCATGCTACCTCCTAATTTTTAGAGTTTAAAACAAGTTTTTCACACTATATGTAGCTTTATTGAAAGATAAAACTTCCTCAAGATAGAAACACCTCCTTCCGCAAAAGGACGTAGAACTGTTTTTATCACGTATTTTTTTGATTCCTGATTCTGACTAGTATGACTACTCTGGTAATCAGCTTTCTATAATGTATTTCAATATATCTTTACTTTTTTCAGCAATATAATTATCTTCATGAGTTCCGGGACAAACTAGCTGCACACCTATCATCAAGAGATTCACTATCAAGATCTGTATCTAGATAAAAGAATTTCAAATAGCATATATATATGACCATGGCAGAAATTTGAGTTCTCTAACATTTGTATTGAGATGAAACTACTATTGTTATCAAATTGAATGTAATGAATGTAGATGTATATGTGCAGATATTCTTAAAGCTTTTATTGACAAATTTCACTGCGTCTCTTTCATCTCTTACAGGAGATAGAAAAACTGGTATACAATTTTCCTTTTAAAAATGCACTAGCTGCTCTGTTGTATTTTACCTGGAGGCAATGCTGAAAAAAGCATATGGAAAAATATATTTTTATTTTTTACCACACTCTTACCTCATATTATCGGTAACTACTGGGTAGCATATGACATAGTAATACATATGAAAATTGGTATGAGCAGCCATGTTAAAATTATTTAAATAACTCTTACCCTCTATTCCTCTGAAAATTTCTCCCACTGTTTTCTCTACTTCATAGACATACAGAATTGTGAGAGATCCTATGAATCATCTCGTCACCTCCCTCCCAATACCAGATCATCCCAACAGGTGTTTATCCAGCATTTGCTGGAACTTTCCAATTGGTTCAGACAGCTGCTCTGTTTTTACAGCATTCATTTTTTCACCCTAGGAACTACACAGGATGAATTTAATCCCTCCTCCACATTTATTTTATAAAAGCACTTATCTACAGATTAAGTCTCCAGTTCTCTCACTCCTTCACTTCACTCTATGCTTATGAACATGTCTTTTTGTCTTTAAATTCCATGTTGAGCTACCGAAAGTAGTCATTTGTAGACAAGGATCATACAGTGAGTCAAAGTTAAGAGACCTCAGTGGTTTCACTGCTGCAGACTGCCATGGCTCTCTTGGCTACTGGTAGTCACAAACGTGACCAACAGTCAGAGGCACTTCCACACAAGACAAAGCAAATTTCACTACATCAACGCTTAATTTTAAATAATCATACAATTACCAAAAGTCTTACTCTGTCTCTCAATCTTCTTGCTCTGATGGACTACTTTAATTTCATTAGAGAATAAAACAATTACTAGTGCTGTTTGGGAACTTCAGACCAGAGAGCCAGCATGTACCATAATATAAAATCAATGTTTTAATACTTTTATATACATAGTGCTTCTAGAACTTAAGGTTTTATAAGACTATTAAGGAAGGTGGGAGAATCGCATATCCCTAGGGATTTCTTACCCAAGGTAATAAATGCCAAAACTTATAACTAGAAAGTTATTTATTTTTTTTAAAGTACAGGCTGCAATAATAGACTGACCTTCCTCATGATTTTGGTATTATAACCAAATACAGTTTAAAAATCACAACATTCCATTAAACTTTAAACAGTCATTGAAATTGACATTACCAAATCTTATATTAGCTTTCTCCCAATATAAACATATAGCTTACTCATGAATACTTAAGAAAATGGAAGATAAATATTGGCATGGACTAATCAAATCCTTTAATAAGCAACTGAATTTTCAAAGTGCATGCATCTCTTAATTTCCACTGCAAGTGCTTGTTAAGCGTTCCGCATTTAAAATGCTTGACTAAACTATTTTAATACTAGGTATAAGGAAAAACATCAATTATTCCATAACAAAGAAACATGGGATGTCACTAAAATATAATTATCCAATTAAGTTTAATAACTGTAATTCCAACATTCTTGGAAAAGGATTTTCTCTGGTTAATCTGCAGGACAGCCCTCAAAACAATGGGGGAGGGGAGACAGAGAGACCAGCTAGAATCCTGGTCATACACAAGCCAGTTAGTTGCTGAAATAGAATCAACACAAACTCAACTGTTATCCACAAACTACACAAGGGAACATTTGAGACAGTTTTTATTAAATATACAAAAGCAAAATAAAGCAAGCAAGCTCTAAGAAGGCAGGACGACATAAGGGCACTGTCTTTGGATGGTGTACAGCACCATTAAGGTTAACTTAGATTTTAAATCTAAAACAAACCATGAGCACAGATGGCTAACTATATTCGGTGTTTCCCTTAGTAATTTTAAGACCTACCTAGTCATCAATTTATTATTTAAGAAATTTTTCTTCTCCAGAATATAAGAACACGATAACCAAAGAAATTTAGGAAAGCACTGTACGATGAACGTTAACGTATTCATTCTTTTCCATGTCAAGATGTTCTCTACATCTTCCACAATGTGTATTAATGAAACTAAAGTAGGGTAAAACCTTCACTCCAATCCCACAGATCACCTTAGGTGGTTAATACTATTTTCCAAAAACAAGCAGAACAAGCAACAGAGTTGTTTACTCCTTTTAGACATTTAGCTTTAAAACCATTAATTTTAATCAAAGTAAAATTGTTCTAAGAAAGCTATTCAACATATCCAGAAACAGAACCCCATTTTCTCTCTTAGCATCGCCCCAGAGTATTAGTTCAGAACCATCTGCTAAGCTACAATACTAGTGCCAGAGACTCATTAGCTGCTGGTCTGACCACAGATCAATGACCGGTTTGAACAAAAGAGCTTAAATTATTCGACATTACTTTCTTTCCCCTTTGAAAAGTGTTGTTTTAAAATATTTCGGCTGTCAAAACTTCTGATTTCCAATTATACTGTACAACTGATTATTGAGAGATGCACATTTTAAATAAGTAACTTAGATGAAAACTTTTAAATAGATTATTTTAATGGGCTTGATGCTGCTATGCTATAGCCATACCTGAAATGAAAGCCCACCCTCCTCCAGGGTGTAAGAAGAAATCCACAGAAGTCATTCTTTGTACTATGGCAATAATATTCCATGAACACTGTTCAGAAATATATATAATTGGAGGAAAAGAGACGTGTTGTATCAAGGAAAATAATTTGCTAGTTTCAAAGTGTATCTATATCTCTTATTTCCTTGCTATGTAATTATCTGAAATATTTTCAAAACATGTTGATCTGCAGAGAAGATGACAGCTATTAACATAAGTGGTCCTCAAGTTGGAAAATACTGAACAGGCTTTAAAAGACACATACTACAAACTGCCATGCACTCTGTTGCTTTGTGTAAGACCATTACCTGGGTATCTAAACTTGACTGGTAGGTCTGGCATTTCATGGTGTAATCCATGAGCCTTCTCAAATGCTTCAGTAATACCTGGTATGTGTCAAAAGTGGATCATCTGGTCATTTCCTATCTAGTGATAGGAAATTAACCCCCTTCCCATGAAAAGTAATTCAAACTTCAAACAAATTAGCAGTTTATGTACACCCAACTCTCCTCTATCCTGGGACAGGGAGTGGGTACTATCAGTTGAATACTGTGAAAATCATCAAACATTATTAATTAAATTCAGATTCAGGCATTCAAGTAAGTTTCTACCCCTGTACCTCCTTAACACTAATAGGACATGTAGGCATGATATAGTATTATATAGTATTATTATATATAGTATTATTACTAAGTAGAATAACTGCTAAATAGACTACATTTGTTATATAAGATTTTTAATGCAGGAGAATCTGTACCAACAGCAAGGAGTTGCTGATACAGATAAAAACCACAGTGTGTTACACTAATGGTTTCAGAGAGTTGGAATGCTCTTAAAGACAAATCAAAACACATAATAGCAAAAGTAATTGTAACAAGGGAAAAAAGAATTCCTAAATAAACAGCTGTGGCTACACAGGGTGCAGTCTGACTAAAGCTGGAAAGGATTACAAACCCAGGCTAACTACGTTTCAGCTGGGCATGCAGGAAAAATAGAAATATGGCTAGGGCCACCCAAACCAGATTAAAGGGGGGAACAGAGCAAACTCAGAGCAAGGGAAAGAACAAGTGGGATACTGTCAAATGCAAATATTATGTTTCTGCTTTCTCTTGGTAAGTGACTTAATTTCATAAAACACTGGAAAAGGTAAAGATGAGTAGATATTATGAGAGCATCCAGGTACCCAATCACATGCCTAGGAACTAACAGTCTACCACTGAGATGGGTGAACCTCAACTGTCAATCATCTTTGAGGAATCAGCAAAGGCCTACGTATCTAATTTTTGAAGCATGAGAAGGTGGCTTCCACAAATTACAACCAGTAAACCTTGCATTAATCCTGGAGAGTATTATGGAATACATTATTAAAAGTATGTTAACTTAAAGGAAAGTGGTGTTTGCTAAGAGACAGCAAGGGCTCATGAAAATGCTATGACGAATACAAAAGTAACTGCCCCAGGAAACCTATGTGAAGTACAGAAGACTTGGCCAAGTCTCTCATGATCAAAAGTTCTTGTGAACAAGAAAGAAAAATGAGTGCAAGCTGGTACAACTGGGTGGATTAGAAACTGAATTATTGCTTATACTCAGATCATGAGTCTTCAGTGCCTAGCAAGGGCTCAGCAAACAATTTACTGCAATGAACTGATGATCCCTCGAAGCGTGCTCCAGACTACAAAAGGCAAGGTCTTTAAAGCGTCTCTCATTGTGAAATGGTTGGACTCTCCTCACTCTTCTAGTTCTACATCCTCTTCTTCAACATATTCATCCCCACTACCCAATCTCAAAACAGTAACAGCCACTCTCCCAAAGGTGGAGAGGCATTTTTTCACTAGTAGAGAATAAAACAGTGCAGCATCTAATTCAAGGGGTACTTAGAGTAAGACTTCCACAAACACATCCATAAACTCCCTTGATCATTATGCGGAATTTCTGCCTATGGTTTTCTTTCTTTGATCCTTGAAGAAACTTTGAACCACTTAAACTATTTTCAGTTGCCTTAACTTCCTCATCCCAAATAAAGCACAAGAATGCTTACGGAAACATGCAAGCCATAATTATAATTTACCTGCCTTATAAGCAGCAGCAAAAAAAACAACTTATAAGTCATTTTACCTTAAAACATGCTGTTTCAAAAAGGAAAAAAATATTTTAAACATTTTAAGTTTCACAATAATTTTTTTAATTGGTAAGAAAAATGATGATGCTGTGCCATCAGTGTTTATGAATCTTGTCAAGTGACAAAAGAAGGTAATATGCTTAACCATTTAAAAATCTTCCTTTTTAGATCCAAGCATGGTATTTAAAAAAAAATGTAATACTCTACTATCTTTTTAAAAAATTGACAGTGATATGTCTTTATTTGGAATAAGCAAGTTTAAGAATAGCTATTTGTAATCTTTAAAACAATGCACTGAAAATAAGTCTTAATTTCAGAGTTTTATTGTATTGCACTAAAGGAACAGCAGGATGGTTATACAATGTTCTCTCTCATTCAGTTTTGAAAATCTAAAGTACTTGCAAACTCTTAAGAATATCTTTACCACCAGATTAGAACACAAAGTATAATAACCAATTTCTTAATAAGTAATGTCTCACAAATTAAAACACATTTAAAATAGCTTTAAATGCATTCATCACAAGTAAGTCAGCATATATTTTTGTATCATGTTCACTTATGCTTAAGAATTAAAGCAAGTATATTACTCTGGTGGAAATATGGGAAATCTCTCATTCATGCAATATACAGGGGTAATATTTCAAGTCAAAGGGAAAAAAATCCCACTCATTTTTTTAATGCATCCATATATAATCACCTACATGATAGCTGAGGAAACCCATGAAGTTTCCACAGGTCAGATATATATTTTCAATTCATCAGAAGCACCTGATATCTACAGCTAATTTATAATTAAATGGCATTTCAATAAAACCAAAATGAGCCCTACAACTTCTATAAACAAAAGCTTCCAATGGACTAAGGATAGTCAATAATTAATGCAGTCATTCAAGGGATTACGGCTGTTCCTTAAGGAGTGCAAGTTCAAACCTGTCAACACCAGAGGTATCATTTTATATTAATTTATATGTAATTCCATTTAAATTCTTTATCCGAGTATAACATATGAAAACAGTCTTTCCACAAGCAAAAAATGTGGAAACATTTAAAAAATAAGGAGTCATTTTTTAAAGTAACTGATCAGATTCCATAGGCTACTCTTGGAAACAGGATCTTGCTGGATAGAATCCCTTCGTTTGGTGGCTTTTTGCATGCACTTAACTGGACCAGTTCTTCTGAGTGTTGTTCTAAGAGCTCACCAAAACATAGATCATGCTGAAAAGAAGAAAAAGGCTATTGTTAACTCAAACATTCCTAATTATAAAAACTAAGAGCACCAAAAAGTTGAGTCTGTTTTATATAGCAAACTAGTTTGTGATATCACACCATCACAGAAAATGGAAATGGAAAGACCAATGAATGACAAGTTCACAGTATGATTTTAATCTGCATTTATGGACTTTTGCCTAAGGTAGGATTGGCTCAGTGCATGTGCTGTAGTTGTCCCCTATTTCCTTTCCAATTTTAGCAAGTAGAACAGCACAGCTGAAAGCTTAATGGGGATCAGAGCTTAGAGTAGCAATCCAAACAGCACACTGCTCCAGAGCTATGTCTAAGAATAGGAGTGAGCATCTCCAAGGGCTCACTTCATGCCAGGCCTTCTGTTAGGTCCTAGGAGGTAGGGTAGGTACCATTATCCCCATTATACAGACAGGAATGATCAAGGAACTTTCCCATTAGAGAAAGGCTCTAGACAATAGCAGCAAGGTTAAAAAAGAAAAGGGGACCAACAAGCAAAATAAAAAGCAATAACCATTTGATCCTACATGAAGGGCAAGGTGGGAGAGGCATGGTTCAAAAGCATGTGTGTCTAAATGGAAATACAAAGCAAGGAGGTGAGCAAACTTGATAGACTATTTTTTGCTATCATTATTTAATTAATAGACTTTTTAAAAGAGCAGTTTTAGGTTTACAGAAAAATTGAGCTGCAAGTAAAGAGACCTCTCATGGACCTCCCGCTCCCAGCACACAGACAGACATACAGACAGACACACACACACAGTTTCCCTGATTATTGGCATCTTACCTTAGTGTGGTATGCTTGTTACAACTGAACCAATATTGATACATCATTATTAACTAGAGTCCAGTGTTTACATTAAGGTTCACCGGCTGTTGTACATTCTGCAGGTTTTGACAAACGTGTATTTGCTTGGCAAACGTACCCACCCTTACAGTATCATACAGAATAGTTTCACTGCCTTAAAAATTATCTGTGCTCTGTCTATTCATCCCTCCCTCCCTGCTAATCCCTGGTGACCACTGATATTTTTACTGTCTCCATAGTGTTGCCTTTTCCAGAATATCATATATGTGGCTTAAAAATTATCTGTGCTCTGTCTATTCATCCCTCCCTCCCTGCTAATCCCTGGTGACCACTGATATTTTTACTGTCTCCATAGTGTTGCCTTTTCCAGAATATCATATATTTGGAATCAGACAGTCTGTAGCCTTTTCAGACTGGCTTCTTTCACTTAGCAACATGCATTTAAGTTTCTTTCATGTATTTTCATGACTTGATAGACCATTTCTCTTAATCTCTGAATAATATTCCACTGTCTGGATGGACCACAGATTAAATATGATGTTTATCCATTACTATTGCTTTTTTCTTTTTCTGGCCCCGTTGCCTGGCATGCAGGATCTTAGTTCCCCGACCAGGGATCAAACCTGTGCTCCCTGCAGTGGAAGCGCAGGTTTAACCACTGGACTGCCAGGGAAGTCCCTACTATTGCTTTTTAAAGAAAGACAATGGGCTTCGTTAAGGGCTGGGCTCACAGAGGTTCACAGACAGCCTGGGAGGGGGCCCAATGGGTCAATGGTCTTGGTGCCCGGCCTGAGGGCAGATGATGGAGACAGAGTGGACTTGTGGGCTCTCGCGATCCGGGCGACTGTTTCCATTCTCCTCGTGCAGACAGCTGGCTGTCCCTGGCTCTTCTCAGAAAGGCCTTTCAGGTGGGGGTGATACCCTAACTCCATCGATAGGCCTGGGACGTAGTTTGCTGCTCTTATGGGGGCTCGTGGCTGATATGACCCCCAGACTGGGTGTCTGCCCTTCTCTTTCTCCTCAGTCAAGGCGCTGTGTTGGCTGGGCCTCCTGCCTGGACACGTGTGTGTGTGCATGTGTGTTGACAGACAATTTAAAACAAATGAAGACCCCCAGACTGGGTGTCTGCCCTTCTCTTTCTCCTCAGTCAAGGCGCTGTGTTGGCTGGGCCTCCTGCCTGGACACGTGTGTGTGTGCATGTGTGTTGACAGACAATTTAAAACGAATGATGCAGTGCCACCATCTCCTGGTGAACATTTTCCCACAACTCTACATGTCCAATTTTATCATTTATTCAAGCATTCATTTATTTTCCTTCTTTCAACAAATATGTTTTAAGTGCCTACTATATGCCAGCACTGTTCCAGACACTTATTATAGAAACTAAAAACTGAAAATTAACAGAAATTAAAAGGACACATGGAATTTCACTTTTCAGAACTTTTTCACTATCTTTGCTTCATGTATGAACGTCTCTAGGTGTACTAACGGACACTCATTTTTCACAAATATAATGTCTAAAATCGTAAAAATACATTTTCCATAAATTTAAGTCTAGCACTTCACCCTTTTCCATAATGGAAATTAGTATGATGTAAACAAGAAATAAGCAAGTTTTCAAGTAACAAAAAGGAGAGGGAAGAGAAACTTAACTACTGCCAAAATTTCATCTAATACAACTAATTTTCTTCATATTTTGACAATCAGGTAGAAATTCCTCTCCTGTTGAGTATTTATCAATAAAAAATGGGAAAAGTGTATTTATAAAGCTTAAAGAAAAATTATAACTCCATACTCACTCGTGTCCATTTCTAGTTTTAATAAGCAGCCGTTTTCCTCCACCTACAGTACACCTAGAACACTGCCTCTCAACCAGGGCTGATTTTGCCCCACAGAGGGCATCTGGCAAACGTCTAGAGACATTTCTGGTTATTATGACTGGGGCAGGGGGAAGCTACTGGCATCTAGTGGGCAGAGGCCAGGGATGCTGCTAAACATCCTACAGTGCACAGGACAGCTCCTCACAACAAAGATTTATCCTGCCCAAAATATCAACAGTGCCAAGGTCAAGAAACCCTGACCTAGAGGAATGATGATATGAGTCCATCACAGTATAAAGGGAGGAAAATCAATAACTGCAGCATCAAGACTTCCCTGGTGGTCCAGTGGTTAAGAATCTGCCTTCCAATGCAGGGGATGTGGGTTCAATCCCTGGTCGGGGAACTAAGATCCCACATGCCTTGGGGCAACTAAGCCCACACACCACAACTACTAAGCCTGCGCGCCTCAAATAGAGAGCCTGCTTGCCACAAACTACAGAGCCCTTGCACTCTGGAGCCCGCGCGCCCCAGCTAGAGAGAAGCCCACATGCCATAACGAAGATCCTGTGTGCCACAACTAAGACCCGATGCAGCCAAAAAAATAAATAAATAATTTAAAAAATAAATAACTGTAGCATCCTATATGATAGAACTTTTCTTTCCTTCATCCCATTCGGGTCATGCAAACCAGAAAATAAAGGGTAGAGCATACAGTTTATGAAGAATGATAAAGAAAAAATTAAACATAATCTTGAGACAGACACTGAAGCCAAGCAGAAACTTTTTTGCAAACGCACACAGCCATGTCCTCTTGCTCTGCCATGGAGAATGAGGACTGTCCTTCACTGACTGTCTGAGACTTTGGAGAAGCAGCATCCCTGACCCAACTTTCTGCCTCTGAGTGCATATCAGCTGGTTGCCTTGACAAGTACCAGTTTATTCAATGTGTGTGAATTTGATAGTGTGCACTGTGCCGTTATCCGTACTACCGTTCAAGACATGAGTTATTCTTTAAGTGGATTTTAAGGTGTTCAGACCATAAAGCCTGCAAATGTTTCCAGCAGCAAAGTGAAATCATATTTTCGTTTTGTTTTTTAAACTTACCCATATAGGTAGTAAAAAAATGCTAGAAGATAAAAAGCTAATTTGCACCATCCTTCTTTCTGACAATATGCTAGAATATCTGCATTCATGATGGTTGTAGGGTCATAGAGTCCTGGTCCACTCATCACTGGTCTACTCATATACCTGTAATAAACACAGTTGATTAGCCACTCAGAATGGAAGCTAACCTTCAGGATGGAAAGGAGCATTCTTCTTCTCAAATAATATTTGTTACAATGAGAGGTGGTCCACATTGGGAAGCATACTTTTAGTTCTAGGTGGAGTTCTTTCCTTTTATCATCTTAATTTTAAAACTGGAGCCCCTAGGGAGGGTGGGAGGGAGGGAGACGCAAGAGGGAAGAGATATGGGAACATATGTATATGTATAACTGATTAACTTTGTTGTAAAGCAGAAATTAACACAGCATTGTAAAGCAATTTTACTCCAATAAAGATGTTAAAAAAAATAAAAAATAAAAAATAAAAATAAAACTGGAGCCCCTACAGAGAACAAGGTGGTTAAACAAGTCATATCTGGTCTCCTCTACACTTTCAGAAATCCAAGAAAATTAAGAATAACTGTAAAAAGGAAATACAATTTTTTCTTTCAACTTTTTATTTTAACATAAGAACACTTCACCAAGATATTCCAAACGTTCACATTTACCACACAGCTTTGTCCTTCTCTTTTCTGTTCTCTCTCTAAATACACGTACATTTTTTTCTGAGCCATTTCAGAGCCAGTTACAGATGTGAAACCACTTTACTCCTAAATACTTCTTCCGTATGTATTTCCTAAAATCAAGGGCAATCAGATTTTGACATGCCTATCTAAAACAAAACACTCTAATGCTACATAGATCAGATATAACATTTAGAAGTTACGAAATATGAATCTTTTATAAATAACCAAATTTAAAGTCATAAAGTAAACATGGAGAAAGAAGTTAGACACACACTGTACAATTTGATTTACATGAAGTTCAAAGATGGACAAAACTAATCTAAGCTGCAAGAGATCACTGGTTCTCCTGTGAAAGTACAGGACTAACTGATTGGAATGGGACACAATGGACTCTTCTGGGGGCTGGAAGTGCTGTATATCTTGATCTGGGCGGTAGTTTCACCAGTGTATACATATGTAAAAATCCATTGAGCTGTACACTTTAGACGTGCACACATTATCGTATGTAAGTTATACCTCACTTTAAAAAAACCCTTTAAAGAATAATAACATAAGCTCCATAAGAGGTATTAACACAGTTATTTGTGCATCCATGTGTTTTTAAAAATAAATGCCAAATAATTTTGTTTAGGTGACTAGCATGTAAGATAACCATATCAACCATAGTATAATTAAAATTTAATTAGGAAAAGTATTAGAAGTGTATCTAAATATTACCTCCAAATATGATATGCCAAGAGGGGCATATTGAGACCCAGTGTAAGCCACTCTGCTGCACAAAGAAACATGACACAGAAGAAAGCATGGATGAGGTACTCTGGAAGGACAAGCTGGAAGAAAAACACAAGCCAGTTATCAAAATGCCTTGGCATTAAATCAACTGCTAATTTGGAAAGCAGGTGGCAACTAAGTTTCAATAATGAAAAATCACTGTTTTCCTAGAATCAGAAATGAAAGATGCTACTGAGTTTTACTTCCATATTAAGCTTTTGAACAAAAGCAGGATTATATGCCAACTGACCAGAGGATATAGCTTGCACTAAAAGAATAAGATATAACTTAAAATTTAAAACCCAAACTCTTAGAGCAACAGGTTAAATTATACAAAGTTACCACCCAGATTGTTCAAACACAGTTATTTGCTAATCACTCAGAATATTTTTTCTTTCCACCATTCAAGAATGATGAAAATACAAAAATGAAACATCTGATCACATGCAACATGATATAAAAAAATCCACAAAAACAAAACTCCCCTTTAGAAGTTTACACATTAGTGTTTTTAAGCCTTTAAACAGAAACCAGGGATGTTACATATACAATATTTAGCAAACCACATCACATTACCACAAAAGTAATTTTTCAATGGAAAGCCAACAGCCAATAATCTCAGCACAGTCGGGGGGGCAAGAACATTAATATGCACAGATGCAAACGATGTGCTTTCTGCAATGTAGGAGGGAAAAGACTAAGATCTGAACCATGAAATTGGAATTCTCCCGGTTCCTGAGCTCCCATTCCTACAAGGCCTTCCTATTTCTTTCAGCCTGCTTTCTCCAATGAAGGGCTACAAACACAGCAGACCAGTAGAAGCTCAGAACTCAAAAACAAAATACATCTTTTGATAGCAGGGAGTATTAAGTGAGGAAAAATTAGTTCAAGCAAAATGCTTTTTATAAAATGACCAGGAGTTCATGCTTTACTTTAAATTATCTTTCTCATCCTACAGATTTCAGCCTAATGACCCTGTTAAATATAAATACCAAAACCTTTCATTTCAAGTTTCAGCCAAAGAGCTTCCTACAAGTCATAGCTGCAAAGCCAGTTTCTCAAATGTGCTGCACTGTCCCATCAGATCTTTCCTGAGGGGAAACTATAGCTGTAGAAATAATATATTACTTATTCAAGTCCATTTTCTAGTACTCCCAAATTACTTTTCCCGTTCAAAGCTGTAAAGCAAAGTTTTTAATTAATACTATTTTAAATAAAATTCCAGTAAAACCAATTAATCTATACCACTAACCAGATATTGTCTACAAATTTAAGTAATATAATAACAAGATAAACTCTGCACGTATATATAGACAAGTAAATAACATGGACCGTTAAGCCAGCGTTTAATTAAGATCAAAGTTAAACATCTGCAAGAAAATATCCATAGGAAAATCTTTGGAACACAAAGACTACAACCAGGACAAACCAAGAAAAATACATAATACATTTTATTAGGAGTTCTACTAAAGCTGCTGCTTATAATACTAGTTTAAATTAAAAGATTTTTCTTTAAAATATAATGAGCCTATTTTGGCCCTCTAAAAGCAAGTGATCTAACAATACAAATCATCATCCAAGTTTTCCAGACTAGGGTATGGGGAGAAACTGATTTTGAAAGCATGATCCGTACTGCTCTTAAACAATATTCTTTAATAAGAGTGATAATAAAGATAATCTGCAACTCTACCAGTTTTAATATGAAACAAATGCCACACTCCCTCCCTTCTCCTCAAAACAGTCCAGATACTTTTTCTATGCATCTCTCATGAAGACCAGTCCTCTTCAATCATTCTTTAATGACGAAATTTCCCCATTAGTGGCACAAAATGATTCCATTTAGGAACCCACATTTACACAAAAACTAGTATCCATAAACACCTCATGCAAATATGGCTGAAATGATAGTACTTAAACATGCAAATCATAATATTCTGTAGTTAAGGTTCACATTTTTAAATATAATGGTATTTGTCTTCCCCCATACTTTGGCAGAATTGTCAAAACAAATTTTCAATAGGGAAAACTGTCAGATGCACTGCTATTAAGCCAATTATCGGCACCCTATCCAAAACACAACTTGTGCTGGTGTAGAAACTTCCTTCCAATCCACTGCAGCATTAGGATGTCCCAAGCACAAAGTGAGAATTTCTTTCCATTAAAAAAAAGCCAAAAATCACACTCTATATTTTAAAATGAAATTAGTCCCTCTTAAGTTTATAGTAAATTAGGAAAATACAGAATCTAAACCTAAAAGAATCAGGCTGTCTGGGTTTGAATTCTGACTCTATGTTAGCTCTGTGACCCTGGGCAAAGTGCCTGAACCTCACTAAGCCTCAGTTTACTCTCCTATTCATGCGTATAATATACTCACCTCTTAGGATTGTCATGAAAACTGAATGAAAAAACCCAGGTAAAGATGCTTAGCACAGAGCCTAGCACCCAGGAAAGCCCTCATCTGATTTCAGCTATTATCATCTTCATCATCATTTGGTTATTTGAAGTAATGAAAAGCCAAAGAAGATAGAATACTATTAATAAACAGCCATCAAAAGGAGAAATTTCAGTTTCTTAATTTCTTGGTAACAATTAGTTTAAACAGTAAGTTGTTTTACAATGAACATTATTACTTTCCAGTGAGAAAGCAGATTCATCTCATATTTTGCTTCATAAGAGTAGAGAAACAGTAAGTTAATATTTTTAATTGTACCTACATCAAGTCTTACTGTAGCAGTTCTTTAGAGACAAACCAGGAATCTATTCCATCATGGCTATTTATCTAGGAAACAATGATAAAAGTAGCAATCCGGGCTTCCCTGGTGGCGCAGTGGTTGAGAGTCCGCCTGCCAATGCAGGGGACACGGGTTCGTGCCCTGGTCCAGGAAGATCCCACATGCCGCAGAGCGGCTGGGCCCGTGAGCCATAGCCGCTGAGCCTGTGCGTCTGGAGCCTGTGCTCCGCATCGGGAGAGGCCACAACAGTGGGAGGCCCACTTACCGCCAAAAAAAAAAAAAAAAAAGTAGCAAACCAACTTTATAGACCCTTTCCAAATAAAATCCCTCTAGCATGCTAGTGCTTTACAGTTTTACGCAACTATAAGTCTATACATGTTTTCATCTTCATTAAGTAATTTTTAAAGATGAATTATTACATTCTATTCCTTGAAGACATACTCACTGCTTTCTTACAAAAAACCTTTCAGTTTCTGACCAGTTAGGCAAAAATCAAACCTACAGGCTAAAGGAGAATCTTCCTGTAAACTAAATGAAGTCAAATATACATATAAAACTCCTAAGCACAACGGGGCCACATTATAACTAAATCCAGAAGAGCTCAGAACTTAGTGTAAGACAGGTCTGTTTTAGAAACTTAGAGTGGATATATACTAGAAATAACTATGTAGACATCTGTATACAAATTGTTATCCACCAAATTCTGACAGCATGAATCCAAAGGTAAGCCTTACTGCAAGATTCCAGAGCCTAAGAACAGAGCTATCCACCTAAAAGGCACTGAATAAACAGCTGCTGAAAGAATAAATAAATTCCAGAATAGACAAAACCAAAGATAAAAATAGATATGGTACTAAAGACTCCACCTACAGACTACCTCAGAGTAAGTTACAACAAAAGAAATCTCACCTATTAAAGTCATTTCATGTTAACCAACTTTCAAACACTGAACCTAATAATTTAATATCGAAGTGCCTATGGCTATAACATTTTTTTAAATGCATGAGCATTTAACAGCTTTCCCTACTTGACTGGGCCAGCAAGCAAACATTTGCATAAAATATGAAATTTCATGAAATCATAAACCTCAACAGGCATATGAACAAGCACACTGAACAGTTTACAAATACAAATGCCCTAACCCTCCCCATGAAATGAATGTAGCATTAAAACATTAAACTAAAAAGCAGTACACACCTTTAATGCAATTTTGACTCTTTTAATCTTTTTGACCTTTTCAACTGTCTTTGGCCGACAATGTAAAAAGCAGATTGGAAGAATGTTAGTATGACAGCTGACAAGATCACCAGCAGATTAATAATAGAATAGTCAAGCAGGACAGGAAAAAGAATATTTTTTAAAATTCTGCCTACTTCAAAAAGTACAAATTTATCATGCTACTGAGAATATTGGCCATTTTCAAGTTATATCAAGTTAAAAGCAAAAACAGTTTAAAAATCTAGAGAAATAGCCTATATTATAACTTACAGGATTCAGGGTATTACACTGGTCTATAGGATTCTTGTAATCGGTCTTCAGCTCATCAAATGCTATAATCTAAAATAAAAATAAAATAGTTAGGATCTCTCACTTTAATAAAAAGCAGCAATAAACCTGCCCATCAAACAATAACTGAATAAAGTTGATAGGACAAAAGCTTAAGTGTAGCAACTTTATATGTACCAGTTTACAGTAAACTCAATATATGGTCATTAATAAATAACTAGAATCACATTCAAAGAACTGAAAACACTTGTATATTGTTATCGTTAAAATGATCTGATATCACTGTGATAAATATCTTCAATTTTCAATTTTTTCAATGACTCCACTAAAGTTATTTTCTCTGCTTGAAATAGTCTTTCCCTCAGCCATAACTATTTACAGAAGCTCCTCTTTATCCTAAAAAAACATTTTTCCTATGTCAACTCCTCCATGTAGGTCTCCCTAACTCCCTTGGGCAGAAATAATTGCACGCCTGTCTAATCTCCACATAGCACAAGGCTTTATAACGCTATCAGGCTGGCATTTCTCATACTGGAGGAGAGGATTTAAGTTCAGGTTTGTGTCCCCCCACTAGACTGTGTGCCCCTCAGGGTGAAGTGTTTTTAGTCATCTGTGCATGTCCCTCCCTTGTCACAGTGTTCAGCGGGACACTAGAAATGGACTTGTATGCTTCAATTTGTTCCCATTTGTACCTAAACACGTACATTTCACGGTCCTGCTTCGATTTGGAAATTCAAGAAATAGCCTCAGAATAGAGGAACACTAAGAGAATATTAAACTTCACAGCCAGGACCACCACATACAGTACTGCAGTTTCTGCACAGAACAAAAGGCCAGGTGGGGACACAATGCCACGCACGCTTCTGCTGCCAAGCACCCTGGCATGGGCTCTGCACCAGGGGCTATTCAGGAGGGAGGACTTTTCTAATCCTCTGCCTCAAGAGGCATCTTATTCTAATTCACCTTAAGGCACCACATAGGCAAGAGCAGGCCTGTTTAAGGGCACTGCAAAAATGATCAATCTGACCACCTTTCATGTCCTCTGTATATTCCTACCACATGCAGGTCCTTTCATTTGGTCACCAAACTAAAGACTGAAGAAGGGTAAAGCCCAGATAAGGCCAGCTTCTCATGGTGTGATGAGTGAAACAGTTATAAATATGATAAGGGGAGAAAGATCTCATCCACTTAAAATGCATTGCAAGGACTTCCCTGGCAGTCCAGGGGTTAAGACTCCGTGCTTCCACTGCAGGGGACACAGATTCCATCCCTGGTCGGGGAACTAAGATCCCGCATGCCGTGTGGCGTGGCCAATAAATAATAAATAAATAAAATGCATGGCAAGAGTAAATCAACTATACTTTAATATAAGTAAATAAAAATTTTATATCATACGATTAAAAAAACAGCAAGAATCAAGAATGTTTCTGTCCACACTCTGAGAAGAAATGTGGCTTTAACATTTAAGGTCACTGAACACAGAACTTCAAAGGCAAAATGCACTAAAAATCAAATAGGGGTGACACACCACTTTGTGTCAAAATAAGAAGCCAAAGGCCCCAAGTTTATGGGGGAGCTATTTTAGTTGCTGCCACCAGTCACCCAGGGGACAAAGAATTTAATCTGCCCTTCCTCTGGCGGGTTAGGACTAGTATTTTTATATGTGAGACAGTGCTACTCAATATCACCAGTAATCACTGAAGTCATATATTTCTAGCTTTTAATATACTGGCTTACCCTGTTCAAATTCTTAGCTTCATAAAAAGATGAGTTATTTTAATTTCTAGAATTTTATAAAATTACCAACCTGGCCTAATAAAAATTTTAAAGAAAGTAGAAATAGAAGGAAAATAATTAAACATTAAAATGTAAGTTCCATGAGAGCAAAGATTTTTGCTGTGTTCACTGCTATGTCATAGGGCTTAAAATAGTGCCTGGCACCTATATAAGTGTTCAATCAGTATGTACTGAATGGGACTTCCCCAGTGGTCCAGTGGTTAAGAATCCGCCTTCCAATGCAGGGGATGCGGGTTCGATGCCTGGTCAGTGAACTAAGATCCCACATGCCCCAGGCCTCAACTACTGAGCCTGCATACTCTAGAGCCCATGTGCCACAACTACTGAGCCCGCACGCTTCAACGAAAGACCCCGCCTGCCGAAACGAAGATCCCGCCTGCCGCAACTAAGAGCTGACTCAGCCAAATAAATATTAAAAAAATATATTTACTGAATGAAAGGGGGAAAAAGGAAAAAATAGTCCTATGCTTAAAAAAAAAGTACAGAACTCACCAAAAAGCATTTTCCTTTGCTAATGACCCCTAACACATATAAATATTAAAAATATAAAAGTACAAATAGAAGATACTAATTTCTGATTATTTATGGATATAATTAGTCAATTACCTGACATTAGCTGTGATATATTCCCAATGCATTTTTTTTTTTTTTTTTTTTTTTTTCGGTACGCGGGCCTATCACTGTTGTGGCCTCTCCCGCTGCGGAGCACACGCTCCGGATGCGCAGGCTCAGCGCCCCCTGCATGGGCAGGCGGACTCTCAACCACTGCGCCACCAGGGAAGTCCCCAATGCATTTTAGTAATAACGTTTAAGACAAGGACTGTGATCACAAATACAATTACTTCCCTATAACAAGATCCAATTTACTAGCAGAGTATGAAACTTGTGCTTTAACTTTTTTCCCACTGAACGGTTTCTTCAGGTGATTTCAAAGGATCTTTTAATGCGCATGTTGCTGAATGGGTTTCTGTTTGAGTGCTATAAGCTAGAGCTGTCAAAACTCTTCTGAAAAGATTCTTAAACTAGTGGTTTTCAATTCTGTGACTGTGGGTCTGGACAAAGGCGTTCACAAAGTTTTCCACAAAAGTGCAAAAAACAAACAAACAAACAAACAAAAATCCCTAAAGAGAGCAAACTACACAATTCAGGATACCTTCAAATTCGATGCACATCTTTGGGGAATGACTTCTGCATTTTTAGCTTTCAAACAAATCTATACTCCCAACTCTATTCTCCAAAAAGCATCAATCACATGAATTAGGACTAAACTGACAGACGTAACCATCAGCATAAAAAAATCCTCCATACAACAATTAACATAAACTGGATTTTCTGAATTTATACTTGAAATTTCTAGATGAGTCTTCTGACAGATACTTAAAATGACCTAAGAAGATAAACCGGGGACCTCCCTGGTGGCGCAGTGGTAAAGAATCCACCTGCCTAATGCAGGGAACACAGATTCAAGCCCTGGTCTGGGAAGATCCCACATGCTGCAGAGCAACTAAGCCAGTGCTCCACGACTACTGAGCCCACGTGCCTAGAACCCATGCTCTGCAACAAGAGAAACCACCGCAATGAGAAGCCCGTGCACCGCAACGGAGTAGCCCCCGCTCGCTGCAACTAGAGAAAGCCCGCGTGCAGCAACAAAGACCCAATGCAGCCAAAAATAAATTATTTTTTTAAAATTAAAAAGAAAAAAAGTTTTTTAAAAAGAAAAGAAACTGAAGGTTACATAGTTAACAGAAAAATTAAAACTATATCTTTATTTTATTTATTTATTTTATTAGAATTTTCTATTTTTTCCCAAAGGATGCACAATCCTCTGAACTACTAGAAATCCCTAAGGATATAAGCTCTCCACTAATCTGTGGAGTACAAACAAATTTTTAATTCTGTAACAGGACTTAAAATCATCTACTTCACCCAAACACATATTCATTTAAATTACCCATTTTTTTCTTTAAAGTGCAGTTCAGGTTTTCTTAGCAAAACACAATCTAGTTCAAAATGTAAGCCATCTACAGCTCTCTTCTAAGAATCCTCATCAGCTCAGAAAACAGAGTGCCCATCAAGCAGGAGGTGATTAAATCCTCATCTACAAATGGCAGGGAACCACACATTTCAGTTTCATCAAAGGCTTACTAAGGCAGAACTAGTTTGCATCCCAAATTATCTTTACTTATTGTCTTTATTCCACCAAAGAAGAGCCCAAAATGCTCTTCAAGTTATGGGTTCCTACTGACAAAGCATTTTGAGGGAGTAGCCTACATAAGCATTCCCCCACTACACAAGCAGTTGGGTTTCAAATAATTATAAATGTAATTACACTCCTTAGCAAAAGGGAATGGATTTGAGAATTTTTTTTTTTTTTTTTTTTTGCACAAGACACTGCTACCACGTAAATCACTCTGCCCCTGTATGTTCCATAACAAATCCCTGCTATGGGCATGATGAAACCTGACTGAAAGTTTACATGAGAGTGAACATGCCCAATCATTCAAACTAAGACCAATATTCCAGAAGGTACTAGAATATGGAGGGCAGAGCAAAAATAAGATAAATTTTTAATGAATGCTTATGTCCAAAAGGCTGCTTCTAATTTTGTGTTAGAGAAACAGGAATCCTTAAAAATCTCTTGTATTTCACAGGGAACTTAACTTGTTCCTTACAGGGACCAGTAAGGATGTGCTTCTGTCCTGCACCATGATGTGATTAAAAGAGAAAAAAAAAAAAAATTATCCTAGAGAAGCGTAAGGTTTCTGAGCATTTTCAAAATCAAATTAAAACTACCTCTACTAAATCAAGCTACTCCGAACACAGAGGTGGCTAGGAAGTCTCTCGAGAAACCTGTCGGTCAAAGTATCATTTAGGGGGAAAGTTCGGAGATAGCGGTCAACAAAGTAATCAATTCAACCGGCATCAAAGTTCACCAGGAGACAATGCCGGGGGCGGGGGGGTGATTCTTCTTGAAGAGCACCCAACAAGTGCCTGAAAAGTAGAGCTGGAAATTTATCTAAAGTAGGTTATAACTACCTCATTTGGGCCACACTCCTGTGGACACCAGAAAACAAAGGCAATCTGCATTAAATAATAATATTTCGGCAAACTTCATTCCGGCTCAGCACGTAGCACGCCCCTCTGCGCCCTTGACATCCTCCCGAGGGACGAGGGAACGCGGGGATGCGGCGCCGGCCAGCTAAGCGCTGTCCCGCAGGGCCCGCTCGGACCGCGGCCGCCCCACCCGGCGAGGGAGGAGTAGCGGCGCGCGCGGCCTGCGGCAGGACACAGCGGTCGCAGCCAGCCAGCCGCCGGACGCCTCAGCTCCTCCTGGACCTGCAGCCCCCGGTTCGCGGACCGAGGGCGCGCAGGGCCCTGGCCGCGCGGCCGGCACCGCCCCGGCCTGGCCCCATTCCCGGTTGTGCGGACCTCCGAGGGCCGTGGCCGCCCCGACCACAGGCCCGGGACGAAAAGAGGCTGCGCCGCCACCTCGCCCTTCTTTCCCCGGCCCCGGCTACTCACATGCCAAATGGCGAAGAAGATGAGTGCGGCGGTGAGCAGCAGCGCCAGCATGTAGCAGAAGGCCGCGAACGTGAACGCCATGGCCGGGGAGGAGGAGCAGGGAGCAGCGCCGGAGCCAGCGGAGAAAGGCGGCGCAGGGCTCTCTGGGTAAAACCATTCACTTCCCGCGACCACAACCCACACCGCCGCCTCTGCCGCCGCCGGGGCGCCAGCCCTCCCAGCACGCCTGCGCACCAACCCCGGTGCAAGGCGCCCTCCGGTGGCCGGAGTCCGCCATGCACTTGTATTGTCTGCCTAGAGGATTAATTTATTTTGCCTACTTCGCTCCTTTATTCTTTGAACAAATATTCATTGACTGAGTGCCAGTATGTTCCAGGTACTGTGCTTCTCCTTTGAGATACAAAGGTGAGTAAAATAGTACTGGCACGGAAAGAAGTTAGTATAGTACCGGAAATGAATACGTAAATAAATCATTACAGTATTATTACCTTGTTAACGGAAGTCTGCAGCATGTTATGAAAGGTCAGAGCAGGCGCCAAGCCCACCCTGGAGCGTTCAGGAAAGGATTCCTGGAATAGATGTCTCTTAAACTGAGGCTTACATAATTAGTAGAAGTTGTCCAGGCAAAGAGACGGTAGGATCAGCCGTCCAAGGAGAGGGTTCAACGTGAGCAAAGGCACAGGGATGAAAGAAAGAAAAAAATTTCGGTGTCTTAGGTGAAACCACCTAAGCAGTTCTAAATTAGTGGACAAGACAGTGCTGAGAGTTAGGGGTCATCAAGGGTTTAGATCATAGAGGGCCTTATATGCCTGGTTAAGGAGCTCAGACTTCATATCCCATAAGCCCATGTTTTTCAATCGCTTTTGCTCACCACACACAATTAGACTTTTTCATTGCAACACAGCAGAACATCATACAAACGTGGAATTATAGAGACATGGACATCTGGATACAGAGACAAAGAAATACAGATATAACAAACAAAGATTTCACAAAACTAAATATCCACAAGTACTTGCCCTTCTATTCTTTTTTGCTGTCTTTATAACAAAGTGAATCAGCTGTACATATACATATCTCCCCATATCTCCTCCCTCTTGCGTCTCCCTCCCACCCTCCCTATCCCACCCCTCTAGGTGGACACAAAGCACCAAGCTGATCTCCCTGTGCTATGCTGCTGCTTCCCACTAGCTGTCTGTTTTACATTTGGTAGTGTATATATGCGCATGCCACTCTCTCACTTGTCGCAGCTTACCCTTCCCCCTCCGGGAGTCCTCATATCCATTCTCTACATCAGCGTCGTTATTCCTGTCCTGCCCCTAGGTTCTTCAGAAACTATTTTTTTTTTTTAGATTCTATATATATGTTTTAGCATACAGTATTTGTTTTTCTCTTTCTGACTTACCTCACTCTGTATGACAGACTCTATGTCCATCCACCTCACTACAAATAACTCAATTTCATTTCTTTTATGGCTAAGTAAGAGTCCATTGTATATATGTGCCACATCTTATTGATCCATTCATCTGACGATGGACACTTAGGTTGCTTCCATGTCCTGGCTATTGTAAACAGAGCTGCAATGAACATTGTGGTACATGACTCTTTTTGAATTATGGTTTTCTCAGGGTATATGCCCAGTAGTGGGATTGCTGGGTCGTATGGTAGTTCTATTTGTAGTTTTTAAAGGAACCTCCATACTGTTCTCCATAGTGGCTGTATCAATTTACATTCCC
>NC_041224.1:136361034-136367939 GCF_002837175.3 Physeter macrocephalus
TTTTCCCAGCGCCACTTATTGAAGAGGCTGTCTTTTCTCCATTGTATATTTGCCTCCTTTATCAAAGGTAAAGTGACCGGGCTTCCCTGGTGGCGCAGTGGTTGAGAATCCGCCTGCCGATGCAGGGGAACCGGGTTCGCGCCCCGGTCTGGGAGGATCCCACATGCCGCGGGGCGGCTGGGCCCGTGAGCCATGGCCGCTGAGCCTGCGCGTCCGGAGCCTGTGCTCCGCAGCAGGAGAGGCCGCAGCAGGGGGAGGCCCGCATACCACAGAAAAAAAAACAAAAAAACAAAAAAAAAAGGTAAAGTGACCATATGTGCATGGGTTTATCTCTGGGCTTTCTATCCTGTTCCATTGATCTATATTTCTGTTTTTGTGCTAGTATCATACTGTCTTGATTACTGTAGCTTTGCAGTATTGTCTGAAGTCAGGGAGCCTGATTCCTCGAGTCCATTTTCCTTTCTCAAGATTGCGTTGGCTATTCGGGGTCTTTTGTGTTTCCATACAAATTGTGAAATTTTTTTATTCTAGTTCTGTGAAAAATGCCATTGGTAGTTTGATAAGGATTGCATTGAATCTGTAGATTGCTTTGGGTAGTATAGTCATTTTCACAATATTGATTCTTCCAATCCAAGAACATGATATATCTCTCCATCTGTTTGTATCATCTTTAATTTCTTTCATCAGTGTCTTAAAGTTTTCTGCATACAGGCCTTTTGTCTCCTTAGGTAGGTTTATTCCTAGGTACTTTATTCTTTTTGTTGCAATGGTAAATGGGAGTGTTTCCTGAATTTCTCTTCCAGATTTTTCATCATTAGTGTATAGGAATGCAAGAGATTTCTGTGCATTATATTTGTATCCTGCTACTTTACAAATTTCATTGATTAGCTCTAATAGTTTTCTTGTAGCATCTTTAGGATTCTCTATGTATAGTATCATGTCATCTGCAAACAGTGACAGTTTTACTTCCTCTTTTCTGATTTGAATTCCTTTTATTTCTTTTTCTTCTCTGATTGCTGTGGCTAAAACTTCCAAAACTATGTTTAATAATAGTGGTGAGAGTGGACAACCTTGTCTTGAACCTGATCTTAGTGGAAATGGTTTCCATTTTCAGCATTGAGAACGATGTTGGCTGTGGGTTTGTCATATATGGCCTTTATTATGTTGAGGTAAGTTCCCTCTATGCCTACTTTCTGGAGGGTTTTTATCAAAAATGGGTGTTGAATTTTGTCAAAAGCTTTTTCTGCATCTATTGAGATGATCATATGGTTTTTCTCCTTCAGTTTGTTGATATGGTGTATCACGGTGATTGATTTGCATATATTGAAGAATCCTTGCATTCCTGGAATAAACCCCACTTGATCATGGTGTATGATCCTTTTAATGTGCTGTTGGATTCTGTTTGCTAGTATTTTGTTCAGGATTTTTGCATCTATGTTCATCAGTGATATTGGCCTGTAGTTTTCTTTTGTTGTGACATCTTTGTCTGGTTTTGGGACCAGAGTGATTGTGGCCTCGTAGAATGAGTTTGGGAGTGTTCCTCCTTCTGCTATATTTTGGAAGAGTTTAAGAAGGATAGGTGTTAGCTCTTCTCTAAATGTTTGATAGAATTTTCCTGTGAAGCCATATGGTCCTGGGCTTTTGTTTGTTGGAAGACTTTTAATCACAGTTTCAATTTCAGTGCTTGTGATTGATGTCTTTATATTTTCTAGTTCTTCCTGGTTCAGCCTCGGAAAGTTGTGCTTTGCTAAGAATTTGTGCATTTCTTCCAGGTTATCCATTTTATTGGCATAGAGTTGCTTGTAGTAATCTCTCATGATCCTTTGTATTTCTGCAGTGTCAGTTGTTACTTCTCCTTTTTTGTTCCATGAGCACTTGAGAAGAAAGTGTATTCTGTTGTTTTTGGATGGAATGTGCTATAAATATCAATTAAGTCCATCTTGTTTAATGTATCATTTAAAGCGTTTGTCCTTATTTATTTTCATTTTGGATGATCTATCCATTGGTGAAAGTGGGTGTTAAAGTCCCCTACTATGATTGTGTTACTGTCCATTTCCCTTTTTATGGCTGTTAGCATTTGCCTTATGTTTTGAGGCTCTCCTATGTTGGGTGCATAAATATTTATAATTGTTATATCTTCTTCTTGGATTGATCCCTTGATCATTATGTAGTGTCCTTCTTTGTCTCTTGTAATAGTCTTTATTTTAAAGTCTATTTTGTCTGATATGAGAGTTGCTACTCCATCTTTCTTTTGATTTCCATTTGCAAGGAATCTCTTTTTCCATCCCCTCACTTTCAGTTTGTACATGTCCCTAGGTCTGAAGTGGTCTCCTGTAGACAGCATAGATACGGATTTGGTGGTGCTGAATTCTCTTAGCTTTTGCTTGTCTGTAAAGGTTTTAATTCCTCCATCAAATCTGAATGAGATCCTTTCTGGGTAGAGTAATCTTGGTTGTAGGTTTTTCCCTTTTATCACTTTAAATATGTCCTGCCACTCCCTTCTGGCTTGCAGAGTTTCTGCTGCAAGATCAGCTGTTAACATTATGGTGATTCCCTTGTACATTATTTGTTGCTTTTCCCTGCTATCTTGTTTTTAATGTTGGTTGTCACCCACAGAATTGGCTCACCACCTGCTAAATGATCACTGCTGATGGAAATGGATATCACTGAAGGCTTTTAAGCAAGAGAGGGACATGTTTAGCTTTGTGCTAAAGATCGCTCACACCAGCGAACTGTATAGAGAATGGTTTAGAAGCAGTCTATCCAGTGCTGTCTGACAGAACTTTCTGCAATGGTGGAAATTTTCTCTATCAGCACTGTTCAATATAGTAGCCAATAGCCACTTGTGGCTATTGAGAACTTGCAATGTGGCTAGTATGACTGTGAAACTGAACTTTAAATTCTACTTATTTTAATTAATTAAAATTTAAAGAGCCAGGGCTTCCCTGGTGGCGCAGTGATTAAGAATCTGCCTACTAATGCAGGGGACACGGGTTCGAGCCCTGGCCCAGGAAGATCCCACATGCCGCGGCGCAACTAAGCCCGTGCGCCACAACTACTGAGCCCACTTGCCACAACTACTGAAGCCCGCATGCCTAGAGCCCATGCTCCGCAACAAGAGAAGCCACTGCAATGAGAAGCCCACGCACCGCAACAAAGAGTAGACCCGCTCGCCGCAACCAGAGAAAGCCCGCACACAGCACGAAGACCCAATGCAGCCAAAAATTAAAATAAATAAATTTATTATTAAAAAAATTTAAAGAGCCACATGTGGCTAGTGGCTACCATATTGGATAGCCATGAGGATTATGTGGCACCTTTGTGCAAATTACAAAGGTACTCTCTCCAGATAAACAGAGCTCCTGTACCCGTGCACAAGAATGCAGGTGATGCTTCAGCCCCACTAACCTCCTTGGCCAGCCACCTTTTGCAGTATACAAACTGCTCAACTGGACGCGGTGACCCCCATTAGAGAAGCATGAGACTGGAAGCAAGGACCCCATAGCAATGATCCAGGCAAAAGTTGCTGTGGCTCTGACTAAAGCTGTGGAAGCTGGGAGAGAAAGGAGTGAATATATTTGATAATATTTAGGAGATAAGCTCAGTAGGACTTGGTTGACTGTATGCAGTGGTGAGAGAAAGGAAGGCATCAAAGAAGACATATACAGTACTACAGGCCACAGAAGCATGGCAAAATACAGCATTGGGCAATATTTGTCTAGGGGAACTCATGATCTAATGAGGGCAGACGCAGTTTCCTGATGTCGGGGGAAACAAGAGTTTACGTGGAATTGTCCAAGCCAGACCATGAGCTCCAGCCACCTTCTTATAAATGAATCCCATCTACACTATGGAAAATAATGTTTCATCACCATATACCTTGAGGTCCTACCTTTTGGCAACAAGCTCCTCTCCAGCTTCATTTGTGCAAAAAATTAATAAACAGAAACCTGAATTAAATAGGGTTGGGAGACCAGCAAGGGGGCTCTCACGCCCTGTGATAACAGCAGAGCCCAAAAGGAAGATGAAAGACTCCTCCTCTTTCCTGGCAAGGACTCAGCCAATTAAAAGCCATGGGCTCTTTGTTTGCCATAGTCCTCCCAACTTCCTTTTCCCCTCTATTAAAGTGTTCTTCTTCCTCCCTTGCCATTTGGGGGACTTGCATGTGGATGCAGATCCCGAATCACAGTTCTCTACTGATCTGGAATAAACCCATCTTTGCTGGAGAAACATCTGGCAATCTATTTCAGGTCAATACTTGAAATGTATCTTTCCCTTGCCTGGTAACTATGTGCAGCACCTTATCACACAAAGGGGAACTGTCTCCAGAGGACCCACCCTCAGTTCTAGAAGGGACGACTCACCTGAGAAAGTAGAAAAAAATGGGCGAGAGAAATTTTGAACTTCATTCAAGGGTAGCATTTTAGGTGTCTCGACAAAGGTTTATTCTACGTCAGATAGAATGCTGACTGATTCGCTCAGAGGCTGGGACAGTGTGAAGCCCCCTTTACATTTTACCAGAGCACACAGGTAAATTTTAGACCTGTGTAGTCTAACACAGGAGCCGTTAGTCACGCGTGGTTGTTTAAATTGATTAAAATTAAATAAAATTAAAAATTTGGTTCCTCAGCTACACTAGCCATATTTCAAGTGCTCAATAGCCTCATGTGGCTTCTGGCTACCCTACTGGACAACGTAGATAAAGACTATTTCCATCATCGCAGAAAGTTCTGTTGGACAGCACTGCTTCAGACAATATTACACAACTGTAATCAGTTAGAAAATACACCGATTTTAATGAGGGCAAATGGCTAATTAGATGAACCAACCGTAGACAAGGCCGTCGTCGAGGAAAAGAATGGGTTTACTTTATATTTTGGAGGACCATTATGAGCAGAAAGTGCAAACAATTCTCAGTATTTTTAAGAAGTTGCATTAACCCTTTTTAGCCCATCGTAGTAATCTTGTAGTAGATGGTGAATTAAGTTCCTGCTTCTAGTTACATATATGGATGGGGCTGGATGATATTGCAAAGAAATATCAATCTTATGCTCACTCACTCACTCCCTCTCCCCCCCTCCTTTTCTTCCCCCACTCAAATTTCCTTTGTTCAAGTTGTCTTTCCATCAGTTTGCCTCTACTCCCACGCCCTCAGCCCAGACAGCTAGGCGGAGGTCAGCCACCAGAGAGCTGGAAAACAAAGCCCACAAATACAAAGCCTGTAGTCTAAGAATTGGATCCAAAAAGTTCAGATACACACCTGAGAGAACTTTCCAGCCCCTTAGACTAGATGAAGAAAGCCAGTGCTGAGGAAAAGTGAAGAGGAGGTGCTGAGCAGTCAGGAGAACGTGAGCTCAAGCAAGCTGCAAGCTTCCCTGGGAAGCAGCACCGCCTTGCCAAACTCCAGCGAGCGCCTGGCAGCTGAGCTCAATTTTCCTTTCCGTTGGTGTCTGTTGAGAACTGCCATTCGACAGCAGGTCGTCTTCACACATCCATCTTCCAAGTGGGAGTGATGCTCACCACTCCGTTCAGCACCACATTCAGTCCCTGCCGAGGAGACGTTCCTCTTTCTTTGGCCCAGGAGGCTGGTAAACTACGCAGCCTCTCCATGGAGAGGGAATGAATAGGCTCCTCAAAGACACGTGGTAACATAAAGGGAGAGTCCCAACACTATTGTGAATTTGTCCTCAACCAACTCAAGGTCTCCCACAGGCATGGAACAAGAGGGGAACACGTCATCCAGATGACATATACCATAAGGGACCTATGATGTTTTGGGAGGACCTGGGCCCTTACGTTGAGTACTGAGCATGGCAAATGGTAGGCCGGCGGTTCCCAATGTTCCAGAAGAGGTTTGCATATTCGGGGGAAAATCAATTTCACCCGGTGATTGTGGGGTGGCACCTGGATCTGGACATGTGTCTGAGATGTAAGCCTTGGAAAGAATAGCTGTGGAGCTAAGAAGAATGGGAGGTATAGCAGAAAGTATTGGTTGCCCCTCAAGCCACTCCCACTTCTTTCTTGTTGGCAGAGTTCAGAGTTTGTTCAAGGGTTCATGACCCTCATCCCATGTGCTTCAAGGAGGAGCCCTTCCCCAGCCCAGGGTTTTAGGAAAAGGCAGCTCCTGCCCTCCAGAGTGATGTCTGACTCCCAGCTGCTCTGTATGGGGCAGAGCTGATGGCTGTTCGTGTTATTTTCTGTTTACCACATACATTTCTAAATCATTGGGTTAAGGCTGCATACAATTTTTTTTTTTTTGACTGCTCCACATCTTAGTTCCCCGACCAGGGATCGAACCCACACCCCCTGCAGTGGAAGCCCGGAGTCTTAACGACTGGACCGCCAGGGAAGTCCCTATATACAAATAGACAGCATCAGGCTGTCCAGCAGCCTGTGTGGTTTCTCACATCAGGTGGCTGTGTTATCCACCTTGCCCTTTGCCGTAGGAGTGCCTGTTATACAACCCTTATGAGAGGAATCAATGTACAAAAATGACTCAACAATCTCATGTGTGCAAAATATCTCTTTACTGGTATTCTTTTTTTAATGTGTGCGTTTTTTTTATAAAGCCACATGAAGGTAAAATTTTTAAATGGTGAAAAACACAGATCTTAAGTGTATAAGGAGTTTCAGTACATGCACGCACGCATGTAACGACCACCCGCAAACAAGATAGAGAACTTGGCCATCACCCCACAAAGTTTCCTCATGGCCCACCCCCATAGGCAACAACCGTCCTGCTTCCTAGTAACATAGATTAGCTTCATCTGTTCTTGAACTTCATTAAATGGAATCCTATGATATGTATTCTTTGTGTCTGGCTGTTTGGGCTCAGCATAACATTTGGGGATTTTCTTTGAGACTCTTCCGCGGAGTTCCTTTTTTTTTTTTTTTTTGGCTGCATT